>NW_025765227.1:71814-225027 GCF_003918875.1 Haliotis rubra | reverse complement strand
AGTGCCACATGCATTGCTTGTTCGGGTGAAGAGGATGCTCAACCTGAACTTCCAATGTTACCTACTTAGAATAGCATTACATCAGATGTTCGTGAAGAGGATGCTCAACCCGAAACTTCCAATGTTACCATTCAGAATAGCATTACATCAGGGTGTTCGTGAAGAGGATGTTCAGCCTGAACTTCCAATGTTAAATATCTGTATCAGCATTACATCAGGTGTTCGTGAAGAGGATGCTCAACCTGAACTCCAATGTTACCATTTGAATAGCATTACATCAGATGCTCAGAAGGATGCTCAACCTGAACTCCAATGTTACCATTCAGAATAGCATTACATCAGGTGTTCGTGAAGAGGATGTTCAGCCTGAACTTCCAATGTTACCATTCAGAATAGCAATACATCAGGTGTTCGTGAAGAGGATGCTCAACCTGAACTTCCAATGTTACCATTTAGAATAGCATTACATCAGGTGCTCGTGAAGAGATGCTCAACCTGAACTTCCAATGTTACCATTCAGAATAGCATTACATCAGGTGTTCGTGAAGAGGATGTTCAGCCTGAATCTACCATTTAGAATAGCATTACATCAGATGTTCGTGAAGAGGATGCTCAACCTGAACTTCCAATGTTACCATTTAGAATAGCATTACACCAGATTTTCGTGAAGAGGATGCTCAACCTGAACTTCCAATGTTACCATTCAGAATAGCATTACATCAGGTGTTCTCGTGAAGAGGATGCTCAACCTGAACTTCCAATGTTACCATTTAATAGCATTACATCAGGTGTTCGTGAAGAGGATGTTCAGCCTGAACTTCCAATGTTACCATTCAGAATAGCATTACACCAGATGTTCGTGAAGAGGATGCTCAACCTGAACTTCCAATGTTACTCTATTCAGAATAGCATTACATCAGGTGTTCGTGAAGAGGATGCCTAGCCTGAACTTCCAATGTTACCATTCAGAATAGCATTACATCAGGTGCTCGTGAAGGGATGCTCAACCTGAACTCCAATGTTACCATTTAGAATAGCATTACATCAGGTGTTCGTGAAGAGGATGCTCAACCTGAACTTCCAATGTTACCATTTAGAATAGCATTACATCAGATGTCTCGTGAATAGGATGCTCAACCTGAACTTCCAATGTTACCATTCAGAATAGCATTACATCAGGTGTTCGTGAAGAGGATGTTCAGCCTGAACTCCAATGTTACCATTCAGAATAACAGACATCAGGTGTTCGTGAGATGCTCAACTGAACTCAATGTTACCATTTAGAATAGCATTACATCAGATGTTCAGAAGAGGATGCTCAACCTGAACTTCCAATGTTAACATTCAGAATAGCATTACATCAGGTGTTCGTGAAGAGGATGTTCAGCCTGAACTTCCAATGTTACCATTCAGAATAGCATTACATCAGGTGTTCGTGAAGAGGATGCTCAACCCGGAACTTCCAATGTTACCATTTAGAATAGCATTACATCAGGTGTTCGTGAAGAGATGCCTAACCTGAACTTCCAATGTTACCATCTGTGAATAGCATTACATCAGGGTGTTCGTGAAGAGGATGTTCAGCCTGAACTTCCAATGTTACCATTCAGAATAGCATTAAATCAGGTGTTCGTGAAGAGGATGCTCAACCTGAACTTCCAATGTTACCATTTAGAATAGCATTACATCAGGTGTTCGTGAAGAGTTGTTCAGCCTGAACTCCAATGCCACTACTTAGAATAGCATTACACCAGATGTTCGTGAAGAGGATGCTCAACCTGAACTTCCAATGTTACCATTCAGAATAGCATTACATCAGTGTTCTCGTGAAGAGGATGTTCAGCCTGAACTTCCAATGTTACCATTTAGAATAGCATTACATCAGGTGTTCGTGAAGAGGAAGCCTAGCCTGAAACTTCCCTAAGGGTTGTATTCAGACTAGTCCTATCCTCCTACCTCCATCACGGTGACCCTGTAGCCGGCTTGGGTGAACACAGGTTTCTCGTCGTCCGAAATGATAGTGGGTGACCTCACGACACTCGCATCAGAAACATCATCATAGTCCTTTTCTAGCATTTAGTAACAAAATGCTCGCATCATTCTTGAATTTCGAAGTGCATTTGTTTTAGATTTTCAAAGACTTGGCTTGCTAGGAACACAGGTTAAAACAGTATTAGGGAAGTCGCATCTCGCAGATGTCAATTAGATGAAGGAAAGAAAGTCTGAATTGATGAAGACATTATATTGTATCATACAATGGATCTATAGCGTTCTCGGTAGTGACAAGGCCACCGGATATTTACAGGTATCCGTTGGGATCATACAAATAGTGCAAATTTGTCAATGTTAAAGGAGCAGACGGTACTTGAATCCAGATCCATAATAGTGTATTTGTTGTTGTTCAAAAGGTTAACTGAAGGTTTCTGAAGTTCAAACGTGTTTGTTGTAATTGTTCAAATGTAGCTAAGATTTGTTGACAACAATACATTGCTTTAATCGATAAAACTACTGCCAACTGAGTCAATTTAGGCTTCAAGCTTGTGGTGGCGTAACGTATTAATACACACATTTTGTGACGTCATAGATATCTGTGCACATTCCACGAAGTTTTAGTTTCATGATTGTGTGGCAATTGAAATAGTATTTTGTTCAAACTATAAAGTAAGAATGCCATTGTGATGATTAACAGGTTATCCCACCTCCGTGTGTTTTGGGATGGTTAGTGCTCATTTAATACAATGTTTATTCCTAATGGAGGATGTTAACCATCTCAAACACACTCGCGATAGCCCATATTTCTTTAGAAAAATATATTACCGAATATACGCCGTCCATATGCATAGAATATCAAAGTCTTTAACGGCACCATCCCAAAAAGAGATATTCACGTTAATATAATTAACACAATCAGATGGATTTGATCGATTCATTGTTTATTCCTACGGGCAAGTCGGGAAGCTTTCATCATGAGGATTTATCATCACAGAATCACTATTCAAATGTACAGTATTGGAAAAATATAAGATATTACAAAATTAAGATCTACAGCATAGACACTTGAAGTCGAGTCAGATGCAAGAGATTGGTTCGTTGATTGATTATTTAACGCCGCACCTGGCAATATTCCACTCCATATGGCGGCGGTCATAAATAGTCAGAGTCTAGTGGTCAACAGCATGAGCATCGATCTACGCAATTGATGAAACATGTGTCAACCAAGTCAAGCGAGTCTGACCACCGATCCTGCCAGTCGCCTCTTACAACAAGCATGGGTTACTGAAGACAATTCTAACCCGGAGGCTTACAGCTCAGATACAAAGAACCCCGCTCCAGTTATTATACAGCGTATCAGCTTCATGTGGGAAGTCAGAGGGCATCAAGGGAGAACGAAAGAACTAAGCATAAATACACAAATAATTCCTATTTCGATTCTTCATATTTAATAATGGGAGAAATATGAACAATAATTTAACCAGTGTGGCAAGTTACGGTCACCTTTTCGCTAGCACTAAGTTTGATCGTTAAGGACGGGCTTAAACGGGCGAGTAATTAATGATCGTGTTACGCCCAGCTGGGTACAAGACATTTTAACCATGACCCGAGGATGACGCAGAGTGTACGTGTGCTGATTTTGGTGAGTTTCTACAGGTAGTTATGTTCTTTCAGGTGTAAGCAATGGATCATTGTTAAATTACGAAAAACAGTGAATCTGTTTCTTTCTGGTCCTTAGATTAGAGGACTTGGTTATAAGGATTAAATCTGGTGTAATAGCTTTCGTAATGAAGTGGACTTTGTATAGATTTATTGTAGCCAACGTCTGTTACCAGCATTTTAGTAGGCATACTTATATTATTTTCAATAAATACTTAAAAATGTTGAACAGCTCATGTGGCGTGTCATTTGTCACACCAAATATGGGATTGCTGGCTGTGCCAAACGTGCAGATTTGTTGAGACGGAAGACAAGAATTCGGTGTGAAATTTAAGTCGAATTGGTGATTACCGATTTTACGTCCATACTCGACAATCTTCGCAGAAACTCACGCGAGCAAACCTGATAAACCTGCAAATGAAATCAAAACAGCGATCTCGTGCGGTTCCTGCGCTCTTGTCTCACAAATGGTGCGGGAGAGTATAGATGAGTCTACACATCATCCCTATCCCTTAGAACACTTTTGACCTAGTACTGATAATTGTCTTGTCCAGACTTACCGCATCTCTGTTCACCATATTGTAAAGTAATGATACTGACGTGTACAGACTTGTCCTGTCTCTGCTCAATTATATTGTTCAGTACTCACAGACGCGTTCGTGACATGACCCGCGTATCTCATGTTCTCCAGTCTCACTATATGCAGCTGACTTCGACTCCGATCTTGCGTCGATTACAGGGTCGACGGCATCGTCAGTGGCGCTTTCTATATCGAGCGAGGAAGGTACCCGTACACCATGACAGCCGTATAGTAGTGTGGTAGAGGCTGTTGGTGTGACTGATCAATATAAGACATATATTTGTTTGATATCATTAAATCATTTACTATGAAACTGACACATCCGACAGTAGTACGTTATATCAAATCAGCTTTAACTAACCAAACTTTGAATCATTTTACTTATAACGATAAAGTCATATTCAACTGCAGTAACAAAGCAACTAACTTATCGATTTATCGATTAAGATTGATTCATCTACGAAGTGAAGCAACCTGTGCAAAGTCAAAATCTTCGCGGCGATCCACCTATGAAGCAGTTTGAATCTTTTAAGAACATATGCGAAACTCTTGTAAAGTACTCTGATCAAGGTAGAAATTTGTATTTGTCTTAGTAACAATTGTAAAAGTACATAGTGACCTTCGTGCTATATTTGAGGTGAGTACTTACCGTCTCGTCGTGTTTTCCGGCATTTGGAAGACGGTCTGTGCCGAGATTTTGGTGGAACATTTGCTTCTTTCAAGCAGACACCATGGCATTGTAAAGAGTTATACAGTCAGTAATAGTAGTAGTGACACTGTGTATGCATAATAAACATCATCACTATCTGCAGAATAACCAGTGTCTAACAGTAATTAAGAATGGGGAAGTCATTACCGTCTATAGTACATACAATGGAGGTCATCGGTGTCTGCAGCATATACAGTGGAGGTCATCGGTGTCTACAGTATATACAGTGGAGGTCATCAGTGTCTGCAGGCATACAGTGGTGAGGTCATCGGTGTCTGCTGGCATATACAGTGGAGGTCATCGGTGCTTCACAGTATACAGTGGAGATCATCGGTGTCTCACAGGTATATACAGTTGGAGGTCATCGGTGTCTACGGGGCAGTATACAGTTGAGATCATCGGTGTCTGCAGTATATACAGTGGAGGTCATCGGTGTCTACCAGTATATACAGGTGAGGTCATCGGTGTCGTCAGGCCCAGTATATATGCGCAGTTGAGATCATTTGCGTCCACAGTATATACAGCGGAGGTCATCGATGTCACAGCACATACAGTGGAGGTCATCGGTGTCCGGCATATACAGTGGAGGTCATCGGTGTTCAGCAGTATATACAGTGGGGTCATCGGTGTCTGGCTATAGTATAAAGTGGAGGTCATCGGTATCTACAGTATATACAGTGGTGAGGTCATCGGTGTCTACAGTATATACAGTGGAGGTCATCGAAATCTCCAGTATATACAGTGGAGGTCATCGGTGTCCACAGTACATACAGTGGAGGTCATCGGTGCTCTACAGTATACAGTGGAGGTCATCGGTGTCTACAGTATATACAGTTGAGGTCATCGGTGTCCATAGTATATACAGTGGAGGTCATCGTACAGTATATACAGCGGAGGTCATCGGTGTTTCACAGTATATACAGTGGAGGTCATCAGTGTCTACAGTATAAAAACAGTGGAGGTCATCGGTGCTTACAGCATATACAGTGGAGAGTCATAAGTGTTGCACAGTACATACAGTGGATGTCATCAGTGTCTATAGTAAATGTATTACAGTAGGTCATCGGTCTATAGTATATACAGTGGAGGTCATCAGTCTCATAGTATACAGGCGAAAGTGAAGGTCATCGGTGTCTACAGCATATACAGTGGAGGTCATAAGTGTTCACAGTATTAACAGTGGAAGTCATCGGTGTCCACAGTATATACAGTGGGAGGTCATCGGTGTCTACAGCATATACAGTGGAGGTCATCGGTGTTCATAGTATACAGTGGAGGTCATCGGTCACTCACAGTATACAGTGAAGGTCATCGGTGTCTGCATATACAGTGGAGGTCATCGGTGCTTCAGGTAGCATACAGCGGAGGTCATCAGTAAATTCATAGTATACAGTGGAGGTCACTCAGTGTCTATAGTATATACAGTGGAGGTCATCGGTGTCTATAGTATATACAGTGGAGGTCATCAGCGTCTATGGTATACAGTGGAGGTCATACAGTGTAAGTCATCGTACAATATAAAGTGGAGGTCATCGGTGTTCACAGTATATACAGTGGAGGTCATCGGTGTTCCAGTACATACAGTGGAGGTCATCGGTGTCTACAGCATACAGTGGACGTCATCGGTGTCTACAGCATATACAGTAGAGGTCATCGGTGTCTACAGTATATACAGTTGAGGTCATCGAAAACTATAGTATATACAGTGGAGGGGTCATCGGTGTCTACAAGTATATACAGTGATCGGTATCTACAGTATATACAGTGGAGGTCATCGGTAAGCTTACAGTATATACAGTGGAGGTCATCAGTGCCCACAGTATAAACAGTGGGAGGTCATCGGTGTTTACAGCATACAGTGGAGGCCTCTAAGTGTCTACTGGTATAAAACAGTGGAGGTCATCGGTGCTACAGCATATACAGTGGAGGTCATAAGGTCTACAGTATATACAGTGGAGGTCATCAGTGTCTATAGCATACAGTGAAGGTCATCGGTGTCTACAGTACATACAGTGGAGGTCATAAGTGTGCTACATATACAGTGGAGGTCATCGGTGTCTGCTGCAGTATACAGTGGAGGTCATCGGTGTCAAAAGTATATACAGTGGAGGTCATCGGTGTCTATAGCATACAGTAGAGGTCATCGGTGTCTACAGTATATTATGAAGGTCATCAGTGTCTACAGTATAAACAGTGGAGGTCATCGGTGTTTACAGTATATACAGTGGATGCCATCAGCGTTCCAAAGTATATACAGTGGAGGTCATCGGTGTCTAAAGTATATACAGTGGAGGTCATCGGTGTCTATAGTATGGCTACAGTGGAGGTCATCGGTGTCTACAGTATATACACAGTGAAGGTCATCAGCAGTCTAAAGTATATACAGTGGAGGTCATCGGTGTCTAAAGTATATACAGTGGAGGTCATCGGTGTCTATGAGTATATGGGCCAGTGGAGGTCATCGGTGTCTGCCAGTATACAGTGAAGGTCATCAGTGTCTACAGTATAAACAGTGGAGGTCATCGGTGTTTCATGGTATATACAGTGGAGGTCATCGGTGTCTATAGTATATACAGTGGAGGTCATCGGTGTCTCTGTATATACACTGAAGGTCATCGGTGTCTACAGTATATACAGTTGGAGGTCATCGGTGCTTACAGTATACAGTGAAGGCTTCACCAGTTTCTACAGCATAAAACAGTGGAGATCATATGTCTACAGTATATAGTGGATGTCATCAGCGCTCCATAGTATATACAGTGGAGGTCATCGGTGTCTATAGTATATAAGCTAAGTGGAGGTCATCGGCGTCTATAGTATATACAGTGGAGGTCATCGGTGTCTACAGTATATACAGTGGAGGCCATGGCGTCTACAGTATTAACAGTGGAGGTCATCGGTGTCTGTATATACAGTGAAGGTCATCGGTATCTACAGTATATACAGTTGAGGTCATCGGTCGAAAGTTTACAGTATATACAGTGGAGGTCATCAGTGTCTACAGTATAAAACAGTCTAGGTCATTCGCGTTTACAGTATATACAGTATCAGGTCATGAAGCCAACTGCGTGTATAGTACATGGATGTCATCAGTGTCTATAGTATACAGCTAAGTGGAGGTCATCGGTGTCTATAGCATATACAGTGGAGGTCATCGGTGCTTCACAGTATACAGTGGGAGGTCATCGGTGTCTATAGTATATACAGTGGGAGGTCATCAGTGTCTACAGTATATAAAGTGGAGGTCATCGGTGTCTACAGTATATACAGTGGAGGTCACTCAGTGTCTACAGCATTAACGGTGGAGGTCATCGGTGTCTACAGTATATGTTGTGGAGGTCATCGGTGTCTACAGCATATGTATGCGGAGGTCATCGGTGTCTATAGTATATACAGTGGAGGTCATCGGTGTCTGTGCATACAGTGAAGGTCATCAGTGTCTACAGTATAAACAGTGGATGTCATCAGTGTTTACAGTATAAGGCTACAGTGGATGTCATCAGTGTCTATAGTATATACAGTGAAGGTCATCGGTGTCTACAGTATATACAGTGGAGGCTTCATAAGTGTCTACAGTATATACAGTGGAGGTCATCAGTGTCTATAGTATATACAGAAAGTGGAGGTCAATGGTGCTTACAGTATATACAGTGGAGGTCATCGAAAGTTCACAGTATATACAGTAGAGGTCAATGGTGTCTGCCAGGCATATACAGTGGAGGTCATCAGTCTACAGTATAAAAGTGGAGGTCATCGGTGTCTACAGTATATACAGTGGAGGTCATCAGTGTCTGCAGCATAAACAGTGGAGGTCACGCCCACAGTCTGCGGAGCCCATCGGTGTCTACAGTATATTATGGGAGGTCATCGGTGTCGGCAGTATATACTTTGGAGTTCACTGTGTCGTGGGAATCTTCAGTATATACATGGAGGCTATTACATCATTCATAATTTCAGTTTACACATTGACACAGGTCAAAGCATGTGGAACACTGATAGTGAGAAAGTTGCACTTTAACCGATTGAATTCATATGACTACAATGTTGTTTGAAACAACTGTCCCGCCGGAATATCCTTTGAAGCTACAACCAAATATCGTCAAACACATACATATATCATCATTTTGTTTCTGTTAGGTAATATGATACCCTCAGGAGGATTCGGCCTCGCGTGTATGCAGTATAGCACTGCGACTAGCAGGATGTATTTCATGGTTTGAAGCTATTACATCTGCAAATACTAAAGACGTTTATGAAAGGATTTTGGAACTACTAGGAATCTTCCAAAATTTTGCAAAGTATATCAAGTTATCCATGGCATGGCGTGAGTGACCGTGGGCAGTTGCTACTGATCACAGAAAGCGGCGTGCAAAGTGCATTGATGTCATTGAGGGCCATCGAGATCACCTGGCCCCTATTTTCGAAACAAACTTAAATCTGAGTTTTGACTGAAGTTATTGTGTTTACTCAAATTTGAGAAAGCGCAGGAAAAATGCATTTCGAATGAACTGAATCAATATCAAACTCAAACAGTATAAATTTTGGAGTTTGGTAGATAGACTTCATCTTAGGTTGTTTGGACTTTTTTATTTCAAAATGCAGTTGAGTTAAAAATACAGCTGTTTAAAGTTATCAAACACAGTTTCAAATTTGAGTAGAAACTTAAGTTTTGTCGAGAATCGGGGCTGACTCAGTCCCATCGAACGAAATATGGGATAACATGAATACGTCTTCGTACTGGACAATACAACACAGTACCGCACAAAATATGAGATACCATACAGTTTCACAATACAAGGTGTCAGCATAATACCACAAATACGACACGATATCTTTTCCGCACTTCTATACCAATAATAATACCATGTACCGCGATGTACCACACGACAAAACATAAGAAATAAATACAAAGGAATAACAATCCTTCAGACAGTTTCTGCGCGAAGGGAAATTTAGTTCTGGAAACTATGAATCGAACACCACAAAACGGAAACCACACCACATGGTATGAAAAGGATGTCCTTTCCACCAACGACCTGCACCCGACTACCGGCAGCAATCGTTGTCCACCAAGGACCTTGTACCTGACTATCGGCAGCAACCGCTACCCAACAAGGGACCTGCAATTCTGTACCTGTACTCTGTACCTGACTATCGGCAGCAACCGTAATGGTACGGTAACACGTGGACATCGGGCATGCAAGTTCCAGTCCATGCGGCCGATCATGATTCATTCGTCCACTCGCCCCACTGTGAAGCTCATCTCCAGCTTGGCTGTGTTTTCTTTGTAACACAGTCGTTCTGGCCCCCGGATCATGAAGAAGAAATCTTAAGTCTAAAATTTGCTTAGCACAAAAATCATTTTAGTCTAAAACAATTTGCTTAGCTAAGATTTTAGATAAGACTGGATCATGAAACTCTCTCAGCAAAACTGCCAAGACTAAGACTAAGACAGATACCATGGCAATTTTAAGAATGATGTAATCATGTCCGGGTAACCTTAAATTAATTCAGTGAGAATAGTTTAGTAGCAGGCACCCGCAGAACAAACAAGTCAACTGACGCTGTTATTCCTGCCAGTAATGTGGATATATTTATACGAAATTGTCAAGCTTGTGCAGCGTGACGCCATGACTGACAGAAAATCCTCGGCAGAACAACAACGGTAATGATCGGCATATTTTACTTGCCAATAAAACGATAAAACATATAAGAATACACAGATAGTCAGGTTCAATATAAAGGGTAAACGGTTTTTATTCTTTCAAAGGTTTTGTTTGTTTGAAGAATATTTACATAGGAAATTGACATACTGAGTGTAGTAGACCATATTTTAAACCCTTAAACAAGTATTGGAAGGACAACGTGGTATAACTGCAATTATGTAATTTGGGCCAATTCCTATCATGCGCAATATTCGCCATTCGACCAATATTACAGTTGCATATGAACAGGTTGATGAACAACGATTTAACTTCTTCATGACCCCGGGGCCAGGTGTTGTGAACATTCTTTAATTTACGTCAAATTGATGCCAAACAGGTGCGCGTGTTCATATTAAGATATTGAAAATACGACTAGTACTCTGTTAATAATAAAAATAACATTAGTCAAAATACATCTAAACAAAGAGGAGAATATGGGAATCTAAGGACTAATATACATATTGGATAGGCCCATCCAAATCGCTATTGCGTGCTTTCTCATGTAATATGATGTCATCTTTTTCTTAGAAAGAAGCTTGCATCATAACATATCCTGTCAGATTGGAGATCTGTGGATTGGAATAGTTTGGTTCACCGGGAACAAAACGTAACGATAATATAGCTCTCGTATCCACAACAAATTCTCTCCAAGTGATCTCAGTAACATTGGTCTAAGTGTTAAGTACAGTGGAGTTATTCCCCTTGTCTTTATACGTTTGACGTCCTAGAGGAAAATCCTATTTCGACATTTATTGCCAGTCATGTTTTAGATTAAGTGTATAACGTTATACATAAGCACACCAACCCATTTCATATATACTTATGATGTTCATATATCAGACAGTATTTTGTTTGCTCTCACTTTCCCCTAAAGATGCCGGGTTTTTAAAATGGTCGCACAGCGCTATTATCGGTGTGCGATAAAAAGCAGAGAGATATATTGTTTATTAACGCATACAACGTTCACTCTTCAAACCTTATGAAAAATGTGCGCCTGAAAAGAAAACTCGGCATCATAGCGGTTTAAGACTGGTAGGTAGCAGTCCCCAGGATTTAAGACAAAATGATCTCAGTCTTAACATTTAAGACTAAAAATATGTACGCGGACTTCGGATTTAAGACAATTCTGGGACTTAAGATCAAATGACAGACTTAAGTCACTTTCATGACCCTCGGGCCTGATGAAAACAGACTTGTACGCTAGTTGTCGCCCTTTACCAGGATCGACGCCCGTCAACAACGTTATTTACGTCGCTGACGTGACTGTACTACGTTAATAACTGACTGAGAACTCGAGCCACAATGCTGTTTCGGTCCAACATTCAACACGCCGGACTGCACGTACGTTCCTGACGTAACAGACGCCGCATGGCCAGAAGTGTTTAAGTTAATATAAAACAATACAGGAACATTTTGCAGTCTGTTTCTTTCTAACCGACTTGTTTCCAGTCTACTTTTGTAATGTTACATTATGAAGAATGTTCACGAAAATGGTTTGTTTACACGAACTTCATAACTCGTTGTGAATGGATTTATTATTTTCTTTAACCCAGTTACAACTCTACAAACTTGATCTCATAAACAATACCCCAAATGGAATAATTCCCACATTCTAATAGCATATCAACATCAATGGCCATCATCATTGTTCTAGCACTCCACTTTCCGCCATGAGGTGCTACATGGCGCTCAATAATCCACTAACATTATTGTTTATAATAATAACGTATACCCATTTCATAATAAGTTGCTCAGTGTCTCACACGCGTTTTTGAATGCCAGTCTTATCTCCAATCATTTGATTCAAAGTCAAGTCTAAGATGTTTTATTGCATGTTAATCATCAAATGATATGCAAGTTTACCTAAATACATTGGGTGAGAAAAACACCGATTGGTAGATACAGTGGAAAGATAAATAATATAACATTCATTTAACAATTGGTGTAATCAGGACCTTTAGAGTAAGGCAATTAAACATCTGAAATTCCATTCAACAAGTTAGTGCTTAGGTCCATACCTTGTTTTACAAATAAAGAAAAAATTTAAATATTACATCGGCATCATTCGATGACAAAAAAGAAATAAACCCTATTCTACCACTCCATCAACAACATAGTTACATTTCGGTTTGGTGTTTGTCATACACAATTGCCTCTCAGTTTATTTGAGTGAAGACGGAAGATTTATATAAACAGCTGCTACTGATATATCATCACGCAGTAACAGTAAATAACATGAGGCTGTTCCCAGTGCTGTGGTTGACTTGTGGACTTTCATCTACATAACCAGTCTGACTCCAGCTTCTGGTGCAGTGAAGTTCTGAAGATTATGAAACACTTAATCCGACCTGTTCAGTCGACGTCAGATAAGATACTGGTACGCCCTTAGTTTACTGTCAGGCAAAGTATCAATCTAAAAATCACCGACGGTTTATTACACATGACAATTACACGAGTATATGTTTCTAGGATATCATAAGAGCTTCAAGTAAATGTCCTGAGTGAAAATATTTTATACTTGCCTGAGGTACAAACTGCGGACAACGTGAGGACGTCACTGAAAATGTTGTTGATTATTATCTCAAATATTATCAGTGTTAATTAACTTGTCATTCCTATGCCTCACTATCGTGGATGAACAATTTTGTTCTCCATGTAAACTTATGAATGAACACAAACAACCGGCACTAATATGTCATCCTTATAGCGCCACGTCATTACCACACTTCACATTACTGATGAACACCCAGGCATTCCTATGCCTCTCTCCATCGTGCATGAACAACACCATAGACATTCTTTCTGGGATAATCAACATACCCCTTGACATTCCTTCGATGAACAACACACCACCTAGGATTCCTATAGCCTCTCTGGATGAACAATACATCACCTGGGGATTCCTAATTTCCTGATGAACACACCACCTGGCATTCCTATATCCTCAATCTTCTAAATGAACAATAATAACTGTCCGGCCATAGCTCGCCCTTCGATGAATAATACATCACCCGGGATACCTACACCTCTCACTTCTGGATGAACAATACACCACCTGGCATCTCTCATATCTCGCCCTTCTAGATGAACAATACACCGTCCGGCATTCCTATAGCTCGCCCTCCTTCTGGATGAACAATACATCATCTGGGATTCCATAGCTTCCGCCCTTCTGTGAACAATATGCCACGTGGGATTCCTGTAGCTCGCCCATTCGATGAACAATATGCCATCTGGGATTTCTACACCTCCCTTCTGGATGAACAATGCACCACCTGGCATTTCTATAATCAGCCCTTCTGGATGAACAATACACCACCTGGCATCCCTATAGCTCGCCCTCTAGGATGAACAATACACCACCTGGCATTCCTATAGTCACCTCTTCTGATGAACAATACACCAGCTGGCATCCCTATAGCTCGCCATTCTAGATGAACAATACATCATCTGGGATTCCTATAGCTCGCCCTTCTGGGTGAACAACATGCCACGGGATTCCCGTAGCTCGCCCATCTGGATGAACAATACATCTGGGATTTTCACATCTTCTTCTTTCTGGATGAATACTGCACCACCTTGGCATTTTAGAGCATTCTTTTCTGATGAATAATACACCTGGCATTTTATAGCTCGCTCTTCTGAATACTGAGACCACCTGGCTCAAGTTTTCAACACCACCTACATCCCTATAGTTTCTAGATGAACATTGAATACCTGAAAGTAGGGACAAGCTTCCTTTTCAGGATTACCTGATTTTCATAGCTCGCCATTTTAGATGACCAATACAATCATCTTTATAGCTCGCTCTTTCTGATGAACACACCATCTTTGGCATTCATAGCTCGCCATTCTAGATGAACAATACACCACCTGGGATTTTATAGTTTCCTTTCGATGAATACGCTGACCACCTGGCACTTATATCTCGTTTCTAGATGAACAATACACCGCCTGGGATTCCTATAGTTTCCCTGACAATATGCCACTTAGATATACCTCTTTCTGATGAATATACATCACCTGGGATTCCTACACCACGCACTTCTAGATGAACAGTACACCACTCCACCTACACCTCTCCCTTCAGGTGAACAATACACATTCTGGGATTCTACGGTCGTCATTGAGACCCTTGCTACTGATCAACGCAGGCAAAAATTATTTTACTCATTAATATTTCATCTTCATTATTAAGGATAACAAATGAACACAATTTGAAGTCTAACTTCATCTCTCAGTAACATGTTAGGACTGAGAAAAATCCTCAGTCCGGAAGTCAATGTACTTTTATAGACAGTATATTATTGTCTTATAATCCTAATTAGCATATTAATATATTTGTATGCATTTTGAAACTTAATAAAATTACGCTATCTGTTTATAGTTAATTTTATAGCATGAATCGTAATATCTAGACATTTGATTGTCAACGCGAATTATATTTTCATGTAAACACACCTTAAGCCTGCGACTAGTGTATGCTACAAGGTCTGTCTCATTACACTTCACGGAAAAAATGATTCCCGTTTGAATGCTACAAAGAAATGAATGAAACAAAATACGTAAAATATCAAAATCAAAACAGATCAAAAAGATATAGCAACAATATCAGGCTATTACCCTTGTTCTGATAAATGTATCCATCAATATTCACATAAAGGAAACATATGTTATTCATCTGCAGCTGACAAAAGAATCCTTACCGATTTTATGCAAGTGTCTTTTAACAGCCACTAATAAGGAAAAAAAGGATAGAACGTAATACTAGTGATAGTCTCAACCGGTCACGATTGTTGCAGGTTGTTCACATTGGTGCATAGCTTTTGATGTCACCCAAGACAGCACATTTGACAACTGATGTCCGTAAAGTCCATTATTCTTGGGGTAAAATGTAATTTAGTTAGGAAATAATGAGCAATCAACGTCTTGGTAAGACGCTTCCGTCTGTCAGGCACTTTACGACAGAATGTGGTATATTCAATGTACGTTAGTAAATCTACATAAAAACTACCTTTTGACAAATACACTGTGCAAAATAAAATGATTAATGAATCAACGTATTATCGTTTAACTTTGATCGATGTTTTGGGGGTTTTTACCAGCTGATAATTCCTCTTGCTGCACTTCATGCAATATATTAAAAAAGACATGTACTACATTTATGACATCAGATCTTTGTAATTCAGGGCACGAGAAATGCTAAATGGGACCTTTGTCGGCAATCTTAGCAACAAATTGGTTTATTCCATAAGTACAGGCCCATTACAGTTACATAATATATCACGAAGTGGAAATTGAGTGCCATAACACTGTACAAGGTCCATATAAATATACACTTGATGGGTTGTACAAGTTTTGTTAATGTAAATGTTACGTTGTCTGAATGCAAGAAACAAAACTCCCTTTGCTAAACGATTTACAATACCTGAATCGTGTGATGCAGAGTAATACAAGTTATCATAAGAAGGATGAGTACACAGAACCAGGCAAAAATTGTGCTGTCTTATGATGCAAAAGGACATTCCAAACACATGTGATATCACGCAGTTACAGGTATAACACAAAATGACATAATTGTCAGGACCAGATTTTCTTCCAGACTCTATCATTAACTGGATGGCCTCGAAACAGCGAAATATACTAGAGCCTTGAGGATAAGCTGGTACATCCAGACAAGCAAATACACCTCTCTCTCAAAAGAAAGTTTAATGTCACAATATAACTAGCTTAGATAAGAATGAATACGTAAACCAAAGCTTGTGTATCTATATCAATACATCTATATTTCAAAGGTCTTGATAAAAGATGAAGGTCGAAGTCTAGTTGGTTTTTCCATACAAATCCAAAACCATACTTGTTCACAGCTCTGCACGCAAACGCCCAACAAGGCATTCCACTTCTCTGCTAGTCTATATTGATAAAAGATACAAGCATTTGATAAGATATTTTTTATTTCATTCTTTGAATAAAACCGTACCCACAAACTGGATAATTCTTACAAATTGATTTTACTTTCAGTGAATAACGACCTACCCACCACGAGCTAAAATATTTGAACTCCTCTGGAAGATGCAATATTTCCTTTGAAGAATTTATCATGCACATTAAGAATATCTTGAGAAGGATGGAAACCCCATTACTTCCGTAGCATACATCAATATAGGTAATATCTTCACATCGAAAAATGTTTACAGCACATCTAATGACAAATTAGTAAACACATGGATTCCACTTTTTAAAGAAAATAAAGTTTGTGCTTGCTGCGATAAAATCAGTTTGCCACAAACCAGCTTCCAGATGAGATGACAAAATGAATACTAAGATATATTTATATAATAATGTCAAGAGGAACCATCTAAACTAAAACGTTCATATTTATGAAGTCGCCCAGCCTTCCTAACACAATTATCTTACTTTTGTCAGTGTTTATTTTAGTTTCCATCTATTACAATATAAAAGTAGTTTATCTAGACGTTTCTGTAACCCACATTTTTCATTAACGATATTGTCGATTTCATGGGTTCAGATGGTCAGCGATGTGTCAACTTAGGTGTCATAGAGTTGTTTATTTTGCTTTTTGCGGATGATATCGCTTTATTCGATATGACTGTCAACAGGTTACAGAAACGTCTAGATAAACTACTTTTATATTGTAATAGATGGAAACTTAAAATAAACACTGACAAAAGTAAGATAATTGTGTTCAGGAAGGCTGGGCGACTTCGCAAATATGAACGTTTTAGTTTAGATGGTTCACCTCTTGACATTGTACCCACTTATAAATATATCTTGGTATTCATTTGTCATCATCTGGAAGCTGGTTTGTAACCCAAACGATTTTATCGCAGCAAGCTTTGAAAGCTTTGTTTTCTTTAAAAAGTGGAATCCATGTGTTTACTAATTTGTCATTAGATGTGCTATTAAACATTTTCGATGTGAAGATATTACCTATATTGATGTATGCTACGGAAATGTGGGGTTTCCATCCTTCTCAAGATATTCTTAATGTACATGATAAATTCTTCAAGGAAATATTGCATCTTCCAAGAGGAGTTCCAAATATTTTAGCTCGTGGTGAATTAGGTCGTTATTCACTGAAAGTAAATCAATTTGTAAGAATTATCAGTTTGTGGGTACGGTTTATTCAAAAGAATGACAAAATAATCTTATCAAATGCTTATCTTTATCAATATAGACTAGCAGAAATTGGAATACCTTGTTGGGCGTTGCAAGTAAAAGAGCTATTAGACAAGTATGGTTTTGGATTTGTATGGAAAAACCAACTAGACTTCGACCTTTCATCTTTTATCGGAACCTTTAGAAATATAGATGTATTGATATAGATACACAAACTTGGTTTACACGTATTCATTCTTATCCTAAACTGAATTTATATTGTGACATTAAACTTTCTTTTGAGAGAGAGGTGTATTTAACTTGTCTGGATGTACCAGCTTATCGTAAGGCTCTTAGTATATTTCGCTGTTCAGGCCATCAGTTAATGATAGAGTCTGGAAGAAAATCTGGTCTGACAATTATGTCCATTTTGTGTTATACCTGTAACTGCGACAGAATATCACATGTGTTTGGAATGTCCTTTTTACTATAATCTCAGACATACAATTTTGCCTGAGTTCTATTGTACTCATCCTTCTTATGATAAACTTGTATTACTCTGCACATCACACGATTCAGGTATTGTAAATCGTTTAGCAAAGGTTTTGTTTCTTGCATTCAGACAACGTAACATTTACATTAACAAAACTTGTACAACCCATCAAGTGTATATTTATGGACCTTGTACAGTGTTATGGCACTCCAGATTTCCACTTTCGTGATATGACTTATGTAACTGTATAATGGGCCTGTGGCCCCTTTATGGAATAAACCAATTTATTTGCTAAGATTGCCCGACAAAGGTCCCCATTTAGCATTTCTCGTGCCTGGAGTACAAGGTCTGATGTCGCAAATGTATTACATGTCTTTTTTAATATGTGCATGAAGTGCAGCAAGAGGAATTATCAGCTGAGTAAAAAAAACCCCCAAAACATCGATCAAAGGATTAAACGATAATACGTTGATTCATTAATCACATTTATTTTGCACAGTGTATTTGTCAAAAGGTAGTTTTTATGTATGTAGATTTACTAACGTACATTGAATATACCCACATTCTGTCGTAAAGTGCCTGACAGACGACGTCTTACCAAGACGTTGATTGCTCATTGTTTTCTAACTAAATTACATTTTCAAAGAATGGTGGACTTTATGCAAATAGTTGTCAGGTGTGCTATCTTGGGTGACAAATAAAGCTATGCACCAATGTGAATAACCTGCAACAATCACGTGACCATTTGAGAAACTATCACTAGTTTCTTGCATTTTGTTCGCATGTTACACTGTTAAATGACACATGACATAGAACAGGTTTCTTTGCCAGCCGCAGATGAATAACATATCGTTCCTTTATGTGGATATTGATGGATACATTCCTCGAACAAGGTAATAGCCTGATATCATTGCTATAACTTTATTCGGTTTTAATTCTGATATTTGTATTTTGTTTTTATTCATTTGTTGTAGCATTCACCAGAATAATTCCACTGCATATTTTAGCCGTGATGTTCGATGAGACAGACGACATGGAGGTCGAAAGGTCGAGGCTTGTGTGTGAAACATGATTCACGTTTGCAATCTATAAAATGTCTAGATATTAAATTCATGTTATAAATTCACTAAAAAGAGAGCGTGTACTTTTTATGAAGTTCCAAAATGCATAAAAATTATAATAATAAATTCGTTAGGATTATAGGACAATAATATACTGTCTATAAAGTACATTGACTTCGGACTGATTTTCTCAGTCCTAACATGTTACTGAGAGATGAAGTTAGACTTCAAATTGTGTTCATTTGTTATCATAATAATGAAGATGGAAATATTAATGAGTAAAAATAATTTTGCCTGCGTTGATCAATGTAAGGATATAATGACGACCTGTAAGAATCCCAGAATGTGTATTGTTCACCTAGAAGGGAGAGGTGTAGGAATCCCAGGTGGTGTACTGTTCATCTAGAAGTGCGTGGTGTAGGAATCCCAGGTGGTGTATTGTTCATCCAGAAGGGAGAGGTATAGGAATCCTAGGTGGCATATTATTCATCAAGAAGGGAGAGCTATAGGAATCCCAGACGGTGTATTGTTCATCTAGAAGGGCGAGATATAGGAATGCCAGGTGGTGTATTGTTCATCCAGAAGGGTGAGCTATAAGAATCCCAGGTGGTGTATTGTTCATCTAGAATGGCGAGCTATAGGGATGCCAGGTGGTGTATTGTTCATCCAGAAGGGCGAGCTATAGGAATCCCAGGTGGTGTATTGTTCATCTAGAATGGCGAGCTATAGGGATGCCAGGTGGTGAATTGTTCATCCTGAAGGGCGAGCTATAGGAATGCCAGGTGGTGTATTGTTCATCTAGAATGGCGAGCTATAGGGATGCCAGGTGGTGTATTGTTCATCCTGAAGGGCGAGCTATAGGAATGCCAGGTGGTGTATTGTTCATCTAGAAGGGCGAGCTATAGGGATGCCAGGTGGTGTATTGTTCATCCAGAAGGGCTAGCTATAGAAATGCCAGGTGGTGCATTGTTCATCCAGAAGGGAGAGGTGTAGAAATCCCAGATGGCATATTGTTCATCCAGATGGGCGAGCTACAGGAATCCCACGTGGCATATTGTTCACCCAGAAGGGCGAGCTATAGGAATCCCAGATGATGTATTGTTCATCTAGAATGGCGAGCTATAGGGATGCCAGCTGGTGTATTGTTCATCAAGAAGGGCGAGCTATAGGAATGCCAGGTGGTGTATTGTTCATCTAGAAGGGCGAGCTATAGGGATGCCAGGTGGTGTATTGTTCATCCAGAAGGGCTAGTTATAGAAATGCCAGGTGGTGCATTGTTCATCCAGAAGGGAGAGGTGTAGAAATCCCAGATGGCATATTGTTCATCCAGATGGGCGAGCTACAGGAATCCCACGTGGCATATTGTTCACCCAGAAGGGCGAGCTATAGGAATCCCAGATGATGTATTGTTCATCCAGAAGGGCGAGCTATAGGAATGCCGGACGGTGTATTGTTCATCTAGAAGGGCGAGATATAGGAATGCCAGGTGGTGTATTGTTCATCCAGAAGTGAGAGGTGTAGGTATCCCAGGTGATGTATTATTCATCCAGAAGGGCGAGCTATAGGAATGCCGGACGGTGTATTGTTCATTTAGAAGGGTGAGATATAGGAATGCCAGGTGGTGTATTGTTCATCCAGAAGTGAGAGGTGTAGGAATCCCAGGTGATGTATTGTTCATCCAGAAGAGAGAGCTATAGGAATCCTAGGTGGTGTGTTGTTCATCCAGAAGGAATGTCAAGGGGTATGTTGATTATCCCAGAAAGAATGTCATATGGTGTTGTTCATCCACGATGGAGAGGCATAGGAATGCCACATGGAGTGTTGTTCATCAGTAATGTGAGGTGTGGTAATGACACGTGGCGCTATAGGATGACATATTAGTGCCGATTTGTTTTGTGTTCATTCATAAGTTTACATAAGAACAAAAGTGTTGTTCATCCACGATAGTGAGGCATAGGAATGACAAGTTATTAACACTGATAATATTTGAATAATAATCAACAACATTTTCAGTGACGTCCTCACGTTGTCCGCAGTTTGTACCTCAGGCAAGTATAAAATATTTTCACTCAGGACATTTACTTGAAGCTCTTATGATATCCTAGAAACATATACTCGTGTAATTGTCATGTGTAATAAACCGTCGGTGATTTTTTAGATTGATACTTTGCCTGACAGTAAACTAAGGGCGGCCTGTAGTATCTTATCTGACGTCACGACTGAACAGGTCGGATTAAGTGTTTCATAATCTTCAGAACTTCACTGCACCAGAAGCTGGGTCAGACTGGTTATGTAGATAAGAAAGTCCACACAAGTCAACCACAGCACTGCAGGAACAGCCTCATGTTGTTACTGTTACTGCGTGACTTGATATATCAGTAGCAGCTGTTTATATAAATCTTCCGTCTTCACTCAAATAAACTGAGAGGCAATTGTGTATGACAAACACCAAACCGAAATGTAACTATGTTGATGGAGTGAGTAGAATAGGGTTTATTTCTTTTTTGTCATCGAATGATGCCGATGTAATATTTAAATTACCTTTATTTGTAAAACAAGGTATGGACCTAAGCACTAACTTGTTGAATGGAATTTCAGATGTTTAATTGCCTTACTCTAAAAGGTCCTGATTACCACCAATTGTTAAATGAATGTTATATTATTTATCATTTCCACTGTATCTACCAATCGGTGTTTTCTCACCCAATGTATTTAGGTAAACTTGCATATCGGCTGATGGTCTTTGATACAATAAAACATCTTAGACTTGACTTTGAATCAAATGATTGGAGATAAGACTGGCATTCAAAAACGCACGTGTGAGACACTGAGCAGCTTATTATGAAATGGGTATACGTTGTGTATAAACAATAATGTTGAGTGGATTGTGAGCGCCATGTAGCACCTCATGGCGGAAAGTAGGTGCTAGAACAATGATGATGGCCATTGATGTTGATATGCTATTAGAATGTATGGGGTATTCCATTTGGGAGTGATATTGTTTATGAATCAAGTTTGTAGGATTGTAACTGGGTTAAGAAAATAATAAATCCATTCACAACGAGTTATGAAGTTCGTGTAAACAAACCATTTTCGTGAAGACATTCTTCATAATGTAACATTACAAAAATTAGACTGAAACAAGTCAGTTGAAAAAAAACAGACTGCAAAATGTTCCTGTATTGTTTTATATTAACTTAAACACTTCTGGCCATGCGGCGTCTGTTACGTCAGGAACGGCTACGTGCAGTCGGCGTGTTGAATGTTGGACCGAAACAGCATTGTGGCTCGAGTTCTCAGTCAGTTATTAACATAGTACAGTCACGTCAGCGACGTAAATAACGTTGTTGACAGACGTCGATCTGGTAAAGGGCGACAACTAGCGTACAAGTCTGTTTCATCAGGCCCCGTGGTCATGAAAGTGACTTAAGTCTGTCATTTTGATCTTAAGTCCCAAAAATTGTCTTAAATCGGGGGTCACGTACATATTTTAGTCTTAAATGTTAAGACTGAGATCATTTTTTGTCTTAAATCCTGAGACTGCTACCTACCAGTCTTAAGCCCTTTATGATGCCGAGTTTTCTTTTCAGGCGCACATTTTCATAAGGTTTGAAAAGTGAACGTTGTGCGAGATTTGCGTGGTCCTGGATCTGCGTACTGCTATACAATTACACGGAAATGTGGAATATTAAATTTCCTATCCTTTGGTATAAATATAAATGCAAATACCTCGGCGGTTTGCGAAATAGACACTGCCAAATGATGTCAAAAATGTTATGCGTTAAAAAACAGTAAATTTCTCCGCTTTTGATCGTGCACCGATCGTGTACGATTTTTTAAATTTGGCATCTTTACAGAAAGTGTGAGCGAAGAAAATACAGCCTGATATCTGAAGTATATATGAAATGGGTTTATCTGCTCCTGCATAACATTATGCGCTCAACATTAAAATGAATCTCAATAAATGTCGATAAAGGATTTTCTTGTATGACGTCAAACGACGACAGACAGGTCATGCACGTATAAAGATAAGGGGGCATAACTCCGCTATGCTTAATACTAGGTCAGTGTAACTCAGATCACTTGGAGAGAATTTGTTGTGGATACGGATGCTATACTTTCCTTATGTTTTGTTCACAGTGAACCAAACTATTCCAATACAAAGTTCCCCAATGTCAGCGGATACGTTTTGGTAGTTTCACAATTTATAAGAAAAGATGATAATATTCTTCATGAGAAAGCACGTAAAAGCGATTTGGATGGCCCTATCCGATGTGTAAATAAGTTCTTAGATTCACAAATTCTCTTGTTTGTGTAGATGTCTTTTGACTAATGTTGCATCATTATTACCCGAGTACTATCCTTATCTTCAATGGAGAGAAATTACTGAAAAGACTACAACATTGGAGTTGACGTCATTGCTTGTTTTATGTAGCTTGCGACGTCGGAAAAGGACGACATTGGTATGCTGATCAGTATATATCTCAACTAATTTCCATGAATTGTATGAAAGGTTTCGGTTTCTATGTCAGAATTTAACACTCTTTCCACAGAACTTAAAATGACTGATATTACCATTTAAATAATGTCCTGAATAGATCCATAATTAGACGGTTTGACTGTGTATCTTAATATGAACAACACGCGCACCTGTTTGGCATCAATTTGACGTAAATTAAAAAGAATATTTCACAACACCTGGCCCCGGGGTCATGAAAGTTAAATCGTTGTTCATCAACCTGTTCATATGCAACTGTAATATTGGTCCGAATGGCGAATATTGCACATGATAGGAACTATTTAAGTACATGTTGCAGTTACGCCTACGTTGTCCTTCCAATACTTGTTTAAGGGTTTAAAATATGGTCTACTACACTCAGTATGTCAATTTCCTATGTAAATATTCTTCAAACAAACAAAACCTTTGAAAGAATAAAAACCGTTTACCCTTTATATTGAATGAACCTGACTATCTGTGTATTCTTATATGTTTATCGTTTTTATTGTAAGTAAGAGAAGAAGCCAGATATGCCGATCATTACCGTTGTTGTTCTGCGAGATTTTCTGTCAGTCATGGCGTCACGCTGCACAGAAACTTGACAATTTCGTATAAATATATCACATTACTGGCAGGGATAACAGCGTCAGTTGACTTGTTTGGAACATTTCTGCAGGTGCCTGCTACTAAACTATTCTCCTCAATTAATTAAGAGTTACCGGACATGATTACATCATTCTAAAATTGCCATGGTATCTGTCTTAGTCTTAGTCTTAGCTTGATTTTGCTGAGAGAGTTTCATGATCCAGTCTTATCTAAAATCTTAGCTAAGCAAATTTTTTTAGACTAAAAGATTTTTTTGTGCTAAGCAAATTTTAGACTTAAGATTTTTTCATGATCCCGGGGCCAGAACGACTGTGTTACAAAAGCACAGCCAAACTGGAGATGAGCTTCACAGAGGTAAGGGCGAGTGGACAGATGAATCATGATCGGCCACATGGATGGAACTTGCATGCCCGATGTCCACGTGTTACCGTACCATTACGGTTGCTGCCGATAGTCAGGTACAGGTACAGGTACAGGTACAGGTCCTTGGTAGACAGCGGTTGCTGCCGATAGTCAGGTACAGGTCCTTGGTGGACAACGATTGCTGCCGGTAGTCAGGTGCAGGTCGTTGGTGGAAAGGACATCCTTTTCGCTACCATGTGGTGTGGTTTCCGTTTTTGTGGTGTTCGATTCATAGTTTCCAGAACTAAATTTCCCTTCGCGCAGAAACTGTCTGAAGGATTGTTATTCCTTTGTATTTATTTCTTATGTTTTGTCGTGTGGTATCACGCGGTACATGGTATTGTGTGGTATAGAGATGCGGGAAAAGATATCGTGTCGTATTTTGTGGTATTATGTGACACCTTGTGTATTGTGTGAAACTGTATGGTATCTCATATTTTGTGCGGTACTGTGTTGTATTGTCAAGGCACGAAGACGTATTCCATGAGTATCCCATATTTCGTTCGATGGGACTGAGTCAGGCCCCGATTTCTCGACAAAAACTTAAGTTTCTACTCAAATTTGAAACTGTGTTTGATAACTTGAAACAGCTGTATTTTTAACTCAACTGCATTTTTGAAATAAAAAAGTCCAAACAACCTAAGTGATCTATCTACCAAACTCAAAATTTATACTGTTTGAGTTTGATATTGATTTCAGTTCATTCAGGGAAATGCATTTTCCTGCGCTTTCTCAAATTTGAGTAAACACAATAACTTCAGTCAAAACTCAGATTTAAGTTTGTTTCGAGAAATAGGGGCCAGGTGATCTCGATGGCCCCTCAATGACGTCAATACCTGCACTTTGCACGCCACGCTTTCTGTGATCGTAGCAACTGCCCACGGTCACTCACGCCATGCCATGGATAACTTGATATACTTTGCAAAATTTTGGAAGATTCCTAGTAGTTCCAAAATCCTTTTTCATGACGTCTTTGTGTTGCAGATATATGCTTCAAACCATGAAATACATCCTGCTGGTCGCAGTGCTATACTGCATACACGGAGGTACGTTTTTCGTCCTCTGAGGTATCATATTACTAACGAAACAAAATGATGATATATGTATGTGTTTGACGATATTTGGTTGTAGCTTCAAAGGATATTCCGGCGGGACAGTTGTTTCAAACAACATTGTAGTCATATGAATTCAATCGGTTAAAGTGCAACTTTTCTCACTATCAGTGTTCCACATAAAGTATACTTCACTTTGACCTGTGTCAATAATGACATAAACTGAAATTATGAATATGTAATAACCTCCACTGTATATACTGAAGATTCCCACGACACCAGTGAACTCCAAAGTATATACTGTAGACACCGATGACCTCCACTGTATATACTGTAGACACCGATGAGCTCCACTGTATATACTGTAGACACCGATGACCTCCACTGTTTATACTGTAGACACTGATGACCTCCACTGTATATACTGTAGACACCGATGACCTCCACTTTTTATACTGTAGACACTGATGACCTCCACTGTATATACTGTAGACACCGATGATCCTCTACTGTATATACTGTAGACACCGATGACCTCCACTGTATATACTGTAAACACCGATGACCTCCACTGTATATACTATAGACACTGATGACCTCCACTGTATATACTGTAGACACTTATGACCTCCACTGTATATACTGTAGACACCGATGACCTTCACTGTATATACTATAGACACTGATGACATCCACTGTATATACTGTAAACACTGATGACATCCACTGTTTATACTGTAGACACTGATGACCTTCACTGTATATACTGTAGACACCGATGACCTCCACTGTATATACTATAGACACCGATGACCTCCACTGTATATACTGTAGACACCGATGACCTCCACTGTATATACTGTAGACACCGATGACCTCCACCGTTAATACTGTAGACACTGATGACCTCCACTGTATATACTGTAGACACCGATGACCTCCACTTTATATACTATAGACACTGATGACCTCCACTGTATATACTATAGACACCGATGACCTCCACTGTATATACTGTAGACACCGATGACCTCCACTGTATATACTATAGACACCGATGACCTCCACTGTATATACTATAGACACTGATGACATCCACTGTATATACTGTAGACACTTATGACCTCCACTGTATATACTGTAAACACCGATGACCTAGACTGTTTATACTGTAGACACTGATGACCTCCACTGTATATACTGTAAACACCGATGACCTCAACTGTATATACTGTAGATACCGATGACCTTCACTGTATATACTGTAGACACCGATGACCTCCACTGTTAATACTGTAGACACTTATGACCTCCACTGTATATACTGTAGACACCGATGACCTCCACTGTATATACTATAGACACCGATGACCTCCACTGTATATACTATAGACACCGATGACCTCCACTGTATATACTATAGACACTGATGACATCCACTGTATATACTGTAGACACTTATGATCTCCACTGTTTATACTGTAGAAACTGATGACCTTCACTGTATATACTGTAAACACCGATGACCTCAACTGTATATACTGTAGACACCGATGACCTTCAGTGTATATACTGAAGACACCGATGACCTCCACTGTATATACTATAGACACCGATGACCTCCACTGTATATACTGTAAACACCGATGACCTCCACTGTTTATACTGTAGACACTGATGACCTTCACTGTATATACTGTAGACACCGATGACCTCCACTGTATATACTATAGACACCGATGACCTCCACTGTATATACTTTAGACACCGATGACCTCCACTGTATATACTTTAGACACTGATGACCTTCACTGTATATACTGTAGACACCGATGACCTCCACTGTATATACTATAGACACCGATGACCTCCACTGTATATACTTTAGACACCGATGACCTCCACTGTATATACTTTAGACACTGATGACATCCACTGTATATACTGTAAACACCGATGACCTCCACTGTTTATACTGTAGACACTGATGACCTTCACTGTATATACTGTAGACACCGATGACCTCTACTGTATATACTATAGACACCGATGACCTCCACTGTATATACTTTTGACACCGATGACCTCCACTGTATATACTGTAGACACCGATGACCTCCACTGTATATACTGTAGACACTTATGACCTCCACTGTATATACTGTAGACACCGATGACCTTCACTGTATATACTATAGACACTGATGACCTCCACTGTATATACTGTAGACACTTATGACCTCCACTGTATATACTGTAAACACCGATGACCTCCACTGTTTATACTGTAGACACTTATGACCTCCACTGTATATACTGTAAACACCGATGACCTCCACTGTTTATACTGTAGACACTGATGACCTCCACTGTATATACTGTAAACACCGATGACCTCCACTGTATATACTGTAGATACCGATGACCTCCACTGTATATACTGTAGACACCGATGACCTCCACTGTATATACTATAGACACCGATGACCTCAACTGTATATACTGTAGACACCGATGACCTCTACTGTATATACTGTAGACACCGATGACGTCCACTGTATATACTGTAGACACCGATGACCTCCACTGTATATACTGGAGACACCGATGACCTCCACTGTATATACTGTAGACACCGATGACCTCCACTTTATATATTGTAAACACCGATGACCTCCACTGTATATACCATAGACACTGATGACCTCCACTGTATATACTATAGACACCGATGACCTCCACTGTATATACTATAGACACTGATGACCTCCACTGTATATACTATAGACACTGATGACCTCCACTGTATATACTGTAAACACCGATGACCTCCACTGTATATACTGTAGACACCGATGACCTTCACTGTATATACTGTAGACACCGATGACCTCCACTGTATATACTATAGACACCGATGACCTCCACTGTATATACTGTAGACACCGATGACCTCCACTGTATATACTGTGGACACCGATGACCTCCACTGTTAATACTGTAGACACTTATGACCTCCACTGTATATACTGTAGACACCGATGACCTTCACTGTATATACTATAGACACTGATGACCTCCACTGTATATACTATAGACACCGATGACCTCTACTGTATTTACTATAGACACTGATGACATCCACTGTATATACTGTAGACACTTATGACCTCCACTGTATATACTGTAAACACCGATGACCTCCACTGTTTATACTGTAGACACTGATGACCTCCACTGTATATACTGTAAACACCGATGACCTCCACTGTATATACTGTAGACACCGATGACCTCCACTGTATATACTATAGACACCGATGACCTCAACTGTATATACTGTAGACACCGATGACCTCCACTGTATATACTGTAGACACCGATGACCTCCACTGTATATACTGTAGACACCGATGACCTCCACTGTATATACTGGAGACACCGATGACCTCCACTGTATATACTGTAGACACCGATGACCTCCACTGTATATACTGTAGATACCGATGACCTCCACTTTATATACTGTAGACACCGATGACCCCCACTGTATATACTGTAGACACCGATGACCTCCACTGTATATACTGTAGACACCGATGACCTCCACTGTATATGCTGTAGACATCGATGACCTCCACTGTATATACTGTGGACACCGATGATCTCAACTGTATATACTGTAGACACCGATGACCTCCACTGTATATACTGTAGACACCGATGACCTCCACTGTATATACTGTAGACACCGATGATCTCAACTGTATATACTGTAGACACCGATGACCTCAACTGTATATACTGTAGACACCGATGATCTCCACTGTATATACTGTAGACACCGATGACCTCCACTGTATATACTGTAGACACCGATGACCTCCACTGTATATACTGTAGACACTGATGACCTCCACTGTATATACTGTAGACACCGATGACCTCCACTGTATATGCTGTAGACACCGATGACCTCCATTGTATGTACTATAGACAGTAATGACTTCCCCATTCTTAATTACTGTAGACACTGGTTATTCTGCAGATAGTGATGATGTTTATTATGCATACACAGTGTCACTACTACTATTACTGACTGTATAACTCTTTACAATGCCATGGTGTCTACTTGAAAGGGGAAGCAAATGTTCCACCCAAAATCTCGGCACAGACCGTCTTCCAAATGCCGGAAAACACGACGAACGGTAAGTACTCACCTCAAATATAGCACGAAAGGTCACTATGTACTTTTACAATTGTTACTAGAGCAAATACGCAAATTTCTACCTTGATCAGTACTTTAATAAGAGTTTCGCATATGTTCTTAAAAGATTCAAACTGCTTCATAGGTGGATCGTGTGAAGATTTTGACTTTGCACAGGTTGCTTCACTGTAATGAATCAACAATCGATAAATCGATAAGTTAGTTGCTTTGTTTACTGCAGTTGAATATGACTTTATCGTTATAAGTAAAATGATTCAAGTTTGGTTAGTTAAGCTGATTTGATATAACATTACTTTTGTCGGATGTGTCAGTTTCATAGTAAGTAGATTTGTGATGTCAAACAATATATTGTCTTATATTGATCACACACCAACAGCCTCTACCACACTATACTGACTGTCATGGTGTACAGGTACCTTCCTCTTCGATATAAGCGCCACTGACGATGCCGTCGACCCTGTAATCGACATAAGATCGGATGAAGTCAGCCATATAGTGAGACTGGAGAACATGAGATACGGAAGTCATGTCACGAACGCGTCTGTAGTACTGAACAATATGGTAGACAGAGAGACGGTAAGTCTGTACACGTCAGTATCATTACTTTACAATATGGTAGACAGAGAGACGGTAAGTCTGTACAAGACAGTATCATTACTGGTCAAAAGTGTTCACAGGGATAGTGAAATGGTAGACTCATCTATACTCTCACACCATTTGTGAGACAAGAGCGCAGGAACACAGAGATGTGTTTTGATTCATTTTAGGTTTATCAGGTTTATCGCAATGAGTTTCTGCAAGATTGTCAGTATGGTGTAAATCAGTAATCACCAATTCATTAAATTCACACCGAATTCTTGTCTTCCGTCTCAACAAATCTTTCGTTTGCTTTAGCCAACAATCCCATATTTGGTGTGACAAATGACACATGAGAGCTAACAACATTTTTAAGTATTTATTGAAAATAATACTCGTATGCCACAAAATGCTGGTAACAGACGTTGGCTACAACTCATCTATACAAAGTCCACTTCATTACAGAAAGCTATTACACCAGATTTAATCACTTATACAACCAAGTCCTCTAATCTAAGGACCAGAAAGAAACAGATTCACTGTTTTGTAATTTAACAATGATCCATTGCTTACACCTGAAAAGAACATAACTACCTGTAGAAACTCACCAAAAACTCAGCATACGTACACTCACCGTCATCCTCGGGTCATGGTTGCACGTCTTGTACCCAGCTGGGCGTAACACATTCATTAATTACTCGCCCGTTTAAACCCGTCCTTAAATCTGTGATCAAACTTAGTGCTAGCGAAAAGGTGACCGTAACTTGCCACACTGGTTAAATTATTGTTTCATATTTCTCCGTGTGTAAATATGAAAGTCGAAATAGAATTATTTGTGTATTTATGTAGTTCTTTCGTTCTCCCTTGATACCCTCTGACTTCCCACATGAAGCTGATACGCTGTATAATAACTGGAGCGGGGTTCTTTGTATCTGAAGCTGTAAACCTCCGGGTTAGAATTGTCTTCGGTAACCCATGCTTGTTGTAAGAGGCGACTGGCAGGATCGGGTGGTCAGACTCGCTGACTTGGTTGACACATGTTTTCATCCCAATTGCGTAGATCGATGCTCATGCTGTTGACCACTAGACTCGACTATTTACAGACCGCCGCCATATAGATGGAATATTACTGGGTGCGGCGTTAAACAATCAATCAACGAACCAACTTTGCATCTGACTCGACTTCAGAAGTGTCTATGCTGTAGATCTTAATTTTGTAATATCTTATATTTTCAATACTGTACACGGAATAGTGATTGTTCTGTGATACAAATCCCCATGATGAAAGCTTCCCGACTTGCCCGTAGGAATAAACAATGAATCGATCCAAATCCATCTGATTGTGTTAATTATATTAACGTGAATATCTCTTGCAGGATGGTGCCACAAAGACTTTGATATTCTATGCATATGACGGCGTATATTCGGTAATATATTTTTTCTAAAGAAATATGGGCTATCACGCGAGTGTGTTTGAGATGGTTAACATCCTCCATTAGGAATAAACATTGTATTAAATGAGCACTAACCATCCCAAAACACACGAGTGGGATAACCTATTATCATACAATGGCATTCTTACTTTATAGTTTGAACAAATACTATTTCAATTGCCACAAATCATGAAACTAAACTTCATGGAATGTGCACAGATATCTATGACGTCACAAAATGTGTGTAGTAATACGTTACGCCACAAGCTTGGTGACACAAATTGACTCAGTTGGCAGTAAGTTTATTTATTAAAGCACGTATTGTTGTCAACAAATCTTAGCTTACATTTGAACAATTACAACAAACACGTTTTGAACTTCAGAAACCTTCAGTTAACCTTTTGAACAACAACAAATACACTATTATGATCTGGATTCAAGTACCGTCTGCTCGCTAACACTGACAAATTTGCACTATTTGTATGATCCCAACGGATACCTAAAATATCCGGTGGCCTTGTCCTGCCGAGAACGCTAGATCCATTGTATGATAAATATAATGTCTTCATCAATTCAGACTTTCTTTCCTTCATCTAATTGACACTGCGAGATACGACTTAAATACTGTTTTAACCTGTGTTCTAGCAAGCCAAGTCTTTGAAAATCTAAAACAAATACACTTCGAAATTCAAGAATGATGCCCGGTATTGTTTGTTACTAAATGCTAGAAAAGGACTATGATGATGTTTCTGATGCAGGTGTCGGCGAGGGTCACCCTCATCATTTCGGATGTGAACGACGAGAAACCTGTGTTCACCCAAGCCGGCTACAGGGTCACCGTGATGGAGGTAGGAGGATAGGACTAGTCTGAATACAACCCTTGGGAAGTTCAGGCTGAGCTTCCTCTTCACGAACACCTGATGTAATGCTATTCTAAATGGTAACATTGGAAGTTCAGGCTGAACATCCTCTTCACGAACACCTGATGTAATGCTATTCTGAATGGTAACATTGGAAGTTCAGGTTGAGCATCCTCTTCACGAACATCTGGTGTAATGCTATTCTAAATGGTAACATTGGAAGTTCAGGCTGAACAACCTCTTCACGAACACCTGATGTAATGCTATTCTAAATGGTAACATTGGAAGTTCAGGTTGAGCATCCTCTTCACGAACACCTGATTTAATGCTATTCTGAATGGTAACATTGGAAGTTCAGGCTGAACATCCTCTTCACGAACACCTGATGTAATGCTATTCTGAATGGTAACATTGGAAGTTCAGGTTGAGCATCCTCTTCACGAACACCTGATGTAATGCTATTCTAAATGGTAACATTGGAAGTTCAGGTTGAGCATCCTCTTCACGAACACCTGATGTAATGCTATTCTGAATGGTAACATTGGAAGTTCAGGCTGAACATCCTCTTCACGAACACCTGATGTAATGCTATTCTGAATGGTAACATTGGAAGTTCAGGTTGAGCATCCTCTTCACGAACATCTGATGTAATGCTATTCTAAATGGTAACATTGGAAGTTCAGGTTGAGCATCCTCTTCACGAACACCTGATGTAATGCTATTCTGAATGGTAACATTGGAAGTTCAGGCTGAACATCCTCTTCACGAACACCTGATGTAATGCTATTCTGAATGGTAACATTGGAAGTTCAGGTTGAGCATCCTCTTCACGAACATCTGATGTAATGCTATTCTAAATGGTAACATTGGAAGTTCAGGTTGAGCATCCTCTTCACGAACACCTGATGTAATGCTATTCTAAATGGTAACATTGGAAGTTCAGGTTGAGCATCCCCTTCACGAACACCTGATGTAATGCTATTCTGAATGGTAACATTGGAAGTTCAGGCTGAGCATCCTCTTCACGAACACCTGATGTAATGCTATTCTGAATGGTAACATTGGAAGTTCAGGTTGAGCATCCTCTTCACGAACATCTGGTGTAATGCTATTCTGAATGGTAACATTGGAAGTTCAGGCTGAACATCCTCTTCACGAACACCTGATGTAATGCTATTCTAAATGGTAACATTGGAAGTTCAGGTTGAGCATCCTCTTCACGAACACCTGATGTAATGCTATTCTGAATGGTAACATTGGAAGTTCAGGTTGAGCATCCTCTTCACGAAAATCTGGTGTAATGCTATTCTAAATGGTAACATTGGAAGTTCAGGTTGAGCATCCTCTTCACGAACATCTGATGTAATGCTATTCTAAATGGTAAGATTGGAAGTTCAGGCTGAACATCCTCTTCACGAACACCTGATGTAATGCTATTCTGAATGGTAACATTGGAAGTTCAGGTTGAGCATCCTCTTCACGAACACCTGATGTAATGCTATTCTAAATGGTAACATTGGAAGTTCAGGTTGAGCATCCTCTTCACGAACACCTGATGTAATGCTATTCTGAATGGTAACATTGGAAGTTCAGGCTGAACATCCTCTTCACGAACACCTGATGTAATGCTATTCTGAATGGTAACATTGGAAGTTCAGGTTGAGCATCCTCTTCACGAACATCTGATGTAATGCTATTCTAAATGGTAACATTGGAAGTTCAGGTTGAGCATCCTCTTCACGAACACCTGATGTAATGCTATTCTGAATGGTAACATTGGAAGTTCAGGCTGAACATCCTCTTCACGAACACCTGATGTAATGCTATTCTGAATGGTAACATTGGAAGTTCAGGTTGAGCATCCTCTTCACGAACATCTGATGTAATGCTATTCTAAATGGTAACATTGAAGTTCAGGTTGAGCATCCTCTTCACGAACACCTGATGTAATGCTATTCTAAATGGTAACATTGGAAGTTCAGGTTGAGCATCCTCTTCACGAACACCTGATGTAATGCTATTCTGAATGGTAACATTGGAAGTTCAGGTTGAGCATCCCCTTCACGAAAATCTGGTGTAATGCTATTCTAAATGGTAACATTGGAAGTTCAGGTTGAGCATCCTCTTCACGAACACCTGATGTAATGCTATTCTGAATGGTAACATTGGAAGTTCAGGTTGAGCATCCTCTTCACGAACATCTGATGTAATGCTATTCTAAATGGTAACATTGGAAGTTCAGGTTGAGCATCCTCTTCACGAACACCTGATGTAATGCTATTCTGAATGGTAACATTGGAAGTTCAGGCTGAACATCCTCTTCACGAACACCTGATGTAATGCTATTCTGAATGGTAACATTGGAAGTTCAGGTTGAGCATCCTCTTCACGAACATCTGATGTAATGCTATTCTAAATGGTAACATTGGAAGTTCAGGTTGAGCATCCTCTTCACGAACACCTGATGTAATGCTATTCTAAATGGTAACATTGGAAGTTCAGGTTGAGCATCCTCTTCACGAACACCTGATGTAATGCTATTCTAAATGGTAACATTGGAAGTTCAGGTTGAGCATCCTCTTCACGAACACCTGATGTAATGCTATTCTAAATGGTAACATTGGAAGTTCAGGTTGAGCATCCTCTTCACGAACACCTGATGTAATGCTATTCTAAATGGTAACATTGGAAGTTCAGGTTGAGCATCCTCTTCACGAACACCTGATGTAATGCTATTCTGAATGGTAACATTGGAAGTTCAGGTTGAGCATCCCCTTCACGAAAATCTGGTGTAATGCTATTCTAAATGGTAACATTGGAAGTTCAGGTTGAGCATCCTCTTCACGAACACCTGATGTAATGCTATTCTGAATGGTAACATTGGAAGTTCAGGTTGAGCATCCTCTTCACGAACATCTGGTGTAATGCTATTCTGAATGGTAAGATTGGAAGTTCAGGTTGAGCATCCTCTTCACGAACATCTGGTGTAATGCTATTCTGAATGGTAAGATTGGAAGTTCAGGCTGAGCATCCTCTTCACGAACATCTGGTGTAATGCTATTCTGAATGGTAAGATTGGAAGTTCAGGTTGAGCATCCTCTTCACGAACATCTGGTGTAATGCTATTCTAAATGGTAAGATTGGAAGTTCAGGTTGAGCATCCTCTTCACGAACACCTGATGTAATGCTATTCTGAATGGTAAGATTGGAAGTTCAGGTTGAGCATCCTCTTCACGAACATCTGGTGTAATGCTATTCTAAATGGCAACATTGGAAGTTCAGGTTGAGCATCCTCTTCACGAACACCTGATGTAATGCTATTCTGAATGGTAACATTGGAAGTTCAGGTTGAGCATCCTCTTCACGAACATCTGGTGTAATGCTATTCTGAATGGTAAGATTGGAAGTTCAGGTTGAGCATCCTCTTCACGAACATCTGGTGTAATGCTATTCTAAATGGCAACATTGGAAGTTCAGGTTGAGCATCCTCTTCACGAACACCTGGTGTAATGCTATTCTTAATGGTAACATTGGAAGTTCAGGTTGAGCATCCTTTTCACGAACATCCTCCTCACTAATACCTGGTGTCATCACCAGCAGAAACCATCTTCGTAATTGAAGTGAAGTTTAAAGTCCTTTCGTGAATATCTTATGTCTTGGTCCGTACATTCGTAGTGTTATCATGATAATAAACGCACGTTAAACATGTTCTTCATACTAAACTTGACTTCTGAAAACATACTGGCACCTCTGGCTATGGAGCTTGGTTAAATTGATATCCAAATATGTGCTATGTCAAAAGTCAAAGTCAAAGAGGTTTATTGTACAAAAGGCCTCGGGCCCATATACATTGGATTCATACATATACACTATACGTATGGTGCAATAACCAGTAATTAGTGATCTAAACAGCAAATCATGTTACAGGCAGTAAATTACGCACAAGTAGTGCAATACGATGAGTCTACAAAACATTTGTCAGATTGTTACGTTTAATAAGAGCATAATTAATATAGTACGACAGCTATATTATTACATGCTGGTCAGTTGATGAAAGAAGTAGTCCAAAAGCTAATGAAGGTGGCTTACATAGATAATGTTCAGCTATATATTTCGTACGAAAATCTTCATAAAAAGGACAAACCAGTAAAAAATGAATTCCATTTTCCACATCTAAATTACACAGGAGGCACATTCCCCTGCATCTTTCGATTTACAAGCGTCTTCCTTCGTTTACCACTACATGTGTGTTGATCAAGCCTAACCTAAAACGTATAGGTGGATATCTTAATTTCTTTGATGTTAAAAACGACAGATATTTCTCCGGCTGGAGTAAAGACTTGTATATTCTATAAGAGTCATACCGTGAACTACTGTATTATCTATTACTGAATGCCATTCAAACATATCAAGACTTCTTTCTCGAAACTGGGTTAAAACAAACTTGCATCACCAACTAACTGACTTAACCATACAAAACCATAACCATGTGAAAAAAAAAGGTTTATTGCATAAGATGCCCACATCACTTTACCAATGTTGTCCAAATGAACAAGCATGTTACAAGACTTTTTAGGTAATCTATTTTCTTGTATATATAATATCTTAAACCAGAATCTTATACATCGAATATGGGCATATATATACAGGGGATACCTCCCACATTCACCGTACACCATACAATTCGGTGTAGATGGCCCAACACTTAGGTTTCAATGATAATTCAGTAACAGGTGTTTTCAATTTTTAGTGGATGTAAACTTGATACCAAGATAAGTATAATGACGGTTGGTTATTAAAGGACCAGTTTTCTTTAGAAGATTTCGGCCACCTTTTCTAAATATAACAATATTAGTCTTATCTAGATTAACTGATAGATCCCATGTTTTTTAGTATACCGTTCCAAAATATTCAACTACAGATTCTGATAAAAGAATTACGTCATCAGCAAATAAAAGAATAAAAAGTTCTAAGAGATCTGGAAACATGACCTCACTCTTGGCAGGTATATACTTAGAACTTGTCAGTAAATAGACAAGACATTGCCGGTCTGGCGTTAAATGTGCACTCCCTGACGCAAAGTTGTGAAATGCTCATTCGGTATCTCATAAGATTTGTACGTCATTGTAATCTCTTTGTGACCTCCGTTCTTTATGTTTCTCAAGTCTGCTGTAAAAAATACATCAACAACATTAACAGTAACAGCAACTGATCGTGATTCTGGAATTGGGGGTCAAGTTTACTATGGCTTGGAGGTAAGTGATGACCACCGAATACGACCAAGAGCAGATATGTTCAAAATACGTACCTGTCCTACCCGAGATGTTACAGTCACATGTATATTTATACACCTCCAAACAGGATAAGAACGAATCGATAACGCTTGTTAGAGACAATTTATAACTGACATTTAACCATTTGTAGCCATTTCAGAGCACCAGTTCAGTACCGATAGTAGAATATATGGCATCGTGCGTTCGTGGCATATCACATTGATTTAACTGGTCCTACCTGTGACGAGATACAGTTTGGGGTAGTTGAGTCAGAGACATGTAAACAGTAATTCAGTTGCTCTGATGGCATCATTTTCTTAAGATGGGAGATTTTAACGACATGCTTTACTCTAAATGAGATGGTTTCTGTTGTTTTCCTTGCAGGCCAAGGGCCAGGTGAGTGAACACATTTTGATTTTTACATGTATCTGTCACATAAAGCTATCGATGAGAAGTATCCTGTTTTCTGAAGTTAAACAGTTTCCTGCAATTGTTAATGCCGTGACAGCTCTCCCATTATCACTACTACTACTGCTGTTGCTGATTCTACTTCTTGTACTACCACCATTGCTTCTTGTACTCCTCTTACAGCTCTCCCATTATCACTACTACTACTGCTGCTAAGTACTACTAGTATCAACAGTACTCGTACTACTACTAAAAGGCTACTACAACCCCCACCCTCCTTCGCCTGCTACTGCTTTTGGTCAGTGTAAACTGACGTACGTGATTAATCATTTCGGGTGTGGTCTAATGTTTATGTACTGCCTTTATGAGTATATGCTCCTCGTTTCAAATGCATTGTAATTTCGTCTTTTCAGTGCATTACATATATATCATGTTTCCAGAATGCCGATGACTACAAATACACGTTCTATGTGGAGCCAAGAACTGGCCAGATAATCCAGAATGAAAGTCTGGATTATGAGACAAGGACTTTCTATCAATACAACGTTAAAGCATGGGTAGATATGGTTTGCTGTATATTTCATTGGAATTATGGGTAATTTGCTGTTTGAGATGAGTCCTTTCGCAACAATCCTCTGTGTCCATTTTTGCTACCTGGTTTTGAAATCAAATTCAGTCAGCGTTGTTTAACATAAAATACCAATTTTAATCATAAATAATACTGAAGGTTATGACCTGCAAACAATGTTCTTCCTACTCGACACAAGTACCTGGTCATCAAAGAGATGTTTCTCATTGTGCATGTACAATAGTTAACACCTATTTATACTACGTGTCCTCAGGATGCCAAACCAAATGACATTCTGTATTGACATTATATACTACGTGTCCTCAGGACGCCATTCCACATGGCATTCTGTATCGACATTATATACTACATGTCCTCAGGATGCCATCCTACGTGACATTCTGTATCGACATTTTTAATGCTACTTGTCCTGAGGACACCATCCTACGTGACATTCTGTATCGACATTATATACTACGTGTCCTCAGGACGCCATTCCACATGACATTCTGTATCGACATTATATACTACGTGTCCTCAGGATGCCATCCTACGTGACATTCTGTATCGACATTATATACTACATGTCTTCAGGACACCATCCTACGTGACATTCTGTGTCAACATTATATATTACTTCTGTATTGAAATTGTATACTACGTGTCCTCAGGACGCCATCCTACATGGCATTCTGTATTGACATTATATACTACATGTCCTCAGGACGCCATCCTACATGGCATTCTGTATCGACATTATATTCTGCGTGTCCTCAGGACGCCATCCTATGTGACATTCTGTATCGACATTATATACTACGTGTCCTCAGGACGCCATTCCACATGACATTCTGTATTGACATTATATACTACGTGTCCTCAGGATGCCATCCTACGTGACATTCTGTATCGACATTATATACTACATGTCTTCAGGACACCATCCTACGTGACATTCTGTGTCAACATTATATATTACTTCTGTATTGACATTGTATACTACGTGTCCTCAGGACGCCATCCTACATGGCATTCTGTATTGACATTATATACTACATGTCCTCAGGACGCCATCCTACATGGCATTTTGTATCGACATTATATACTACGTGTCTTCAGGACGCCATCCTACATGGCATTCTGTATTGACATTATATACTACATGTCCCCAGGACGCCAACATTGATGAAGCACTTGGGGTGAACCATGCTGTTCCAGTCGACTTATTTGTTACTGTCCAAGATGTCCAGGACACTCCCCCTGTTTTCACGAACCTGCCGTACATACAACAGATTTATGAGAACGCTTCAGTCGTAAGTGTTGATTTCATCAGAGAATGAAATTTATATGGTATGGAAATCTTATAACAATATACAATACTTTGTTCGATCGGACGAAATCAAACATTTGGTAAAGTAAAATATTATATAATGTAATGTCTCTAGTTCCACGCCAAGGTGACAAAACAAAAAGTGTTGACATACTGTTACATGACACACATTAGATATTATTTTTCATTGTGAATATCCACACGTATATATGGGTATAAAACATTCAGTAGCTACAATATATATTGATCGGTGTATTGCCAAGAAACCAATATTCTACGAACTCAAAGTATCGAATGTAGAAAATACAATAATGTAGTGAAGAATGAACACTGTACGTTCTCTATTTCTGTTACAGGCCAGTTCTGTCCTGTGTGTACAGGCCTTTGATGGAGACATCGGCGTCCCGAATGATCTGAAATACCTGATTGTAGATGGTCAGTAACCTGGTTCTGTTCCTTATTCCCAGATCATTGAGAATGTCGCGTGTTAGCTTTGAGGTGTACATTTGTTTCATTAGTTGTTTGAGACTTAAAAGACTAATTATAACAGGCTGTATACTCTACCTGTATCATATTGTAGATGACATGTAGTTAGGACTTACTATATCAGACTGTATAGACTAACTGTATCAGACTGTTTAGACTAACTCTAACAGATATGATGTCGGTATAACAAGCATCTTAAGAGTCGAAGTCTGTCAGTGGTGATAACATTTGAGACTACCACCAAATGACAATCTTCACCTTCTACCTATCATTATACGTTAACATGGTTAGACAATGGCAGACGTGTTATTTTTCAGACAAGGACTCCTACATCCAAAACTTCATTATACGTTAACATATTTAGACAATGGCAGACGTGTTATATTTCAGACAATGAATCCTGCACCCAAAACTTCAATATACGTTAACATGGTTAGACAATGGCAGACGTGTTATATTTCAGACAATGAATCCTGCACCCAAAACTTCAATATACGTTAACATGGTTAGACAACGGCAGACGTGTTATATTTCAGACAAGGACTCCTACACCCAAAACTTCACTATACGTTAACATGGTTAGACAATGGCAGACGTGTTATATTTCAGACAATGACTCCTACACCCAAAACTTTCATATACGTTAACATGGTTAGACAATGGCAGACGTGTTATGTTTCAGACAATGAATCCTGCACCCAAAACTTCAATATACGTTAACATGGTTAGACAATGGCAGACGTGTTATATTTCAGACAATGACTCCTACACCCAAAACTTCAATATACGTTAACATGGTTAGACAATGGCAGACGTGTTATATTTCAGACAATGACTCCTACACCCAAAACTTCAATATACGTTAACATAGTTAGACAGTGGCAGACGTGTTATATTTCAGACAATGACTCCTACACCCAAAACCGCATTATACGTTAACATGGTTAGACAACGGCAGACGTGTTATATTTCAGACAAGGACTCCTACTCCCAAAACTTTAATATACGTTAACATGGTTAGACAGTGGTAGACGTGTTATATTTCAGACCCTACCTCCTACACCCAAAACTTCAATATACGTTAACATAGTTAGACAATGGCAGACGTGTTATATTTCAGACAATGACTCCTACGCCCAAAACTTCAATATACGTTAACATGGTTAGACAATGGTAGACGTGTTATATTTCAGACAAGGACTCCTACACCCAAAACTTCATTATACGTTAACATGGTTGGACAATGGTATACATGTTATATTTCTGTCAATGAGTCCTACACCCAAAACTTTAATATACGTTAACATGGTTAGACAATGGCAGACGTGTTATATTTCAGACAATGACTCCTACACCCAAAACTTCAATATACGTTAACATGGTTAGACAATGGTATACATGTTATATTTCTGTCAATGAGTCCTACACCCAAAACTTTAATATACGTTAACATGGTTAGACAATGGCAGACGTGTTATATTTCAGACAATGACTCCTACACCCAAAACTTCAATATACGTCAACATGATCAGAAAATGGCAGACGTGTTATATTTCAGACAAGGACTCCTACACCCAAAACTTCACTATACGTTAACATAGTTAGACAATGGTATACATGTTAGACATGGACAATGGTATACATGTTATATTTCAGACAATGACTCCTACACCCAAAACTTCACCATGGACCGAGACACCGACCTCATCATAACGGCAAAAGAACTGGACACTGACTCTGACGAGATGAAACAGAAGGGCGGAGTCTTATCATTTCAAGTTAATGTAAGATATCACTTATAAAGCCTCTTTTACATGCACACATTTACTCCTGTAAGTATATTTACTTGTGGAGTAAATTAATTCACAGGAGTAAAAGTACATTTGCTTTCTGTTCACATGGATATTTAACCATTAAGACATCCCTGGTTTTGAAGAATTTTGGTCTTTCAATCTTCAGATACAAAATGAGTAGGCTGTTGATTTTAAAACGCAGACGAGATCTGCATTATTTAATGACTGCAGGACTTGTCCTTCAAGAACCTGGTGGACAGACATTATGGAACAGGTGACAAGGATGACCATCGTTATCATTATAGTTTTTGCCTCACGCATATAGGCATTTATCTGGCACCTTTGGTGATGACCAGTGGGGAGAGAATTTTCGAATGACTGAAGCAACGTTTGCCGAACTGGGACGCTCATTAGGAAGCGCTGGTAGCAACCTGTAGTGACCTGAATCATTTCGATATCAAAACGTGGAAGCCCCCTTGTCGTAACGATTTGATGTAGCTTACGATGTGTCGCAAATTAGAACATGTCCTATTTCTCACGACAGATGACATGCTACAAGTCCTTTGCTACAGATCGTGTGTAAAGGCACCTTTATCAGTGCATCTTGACAGTGGTACATTATCACAGTAACATCTGCAAACAACGGTGTAGTCGATGAGGCGTCTGTCTTTCACGCCAAAGACCTGGTGAGTCATCCTGGCTGGAACATCTGCGTGGTATCCACGAACAAGGTATCTAAGTCCACACTGTCCCAGTCCACCCAGCTGTAGATGGATACCCGTGAGGATGTGCTGACAATGTCAGCCATTAGCTCTCTAAGCACCTAACAGGCAGCGAGGTTTTATGATCAGCAAGGAGTTGAAAACGTATTGGAACGTGCTGTGATGTCCTACGATGGGGATGGTATAGTATGTAGCGTACTGAGCACGCATAAAGCATGGATATGAGCCAGATATAAGCGACTATCACGTACTGAGGTGCGATATTTTATGCATGAAAAGTGATGTTTTTTCATCATAACCTCCTATGGCACAGGTTGAAAGAAGAATATAAAAGAATCTGACTGTACAACTCACAGGGCTGTTACAAACTACAATCAATGCGTATTACATAATCACTGATGCGGAAAAAGACAATTTAAACAATTGATATATAGTGTAAAAACTTTAAATGAACTATTGAAAAACGAGACTGCTGTCAAATTGACTTCAATGAAGTAGCATCCATATCTTGTAACACTGAATATAAACCTGAAGTGTGCTTCTCACTATATATTAGACATGGCTCCTTTTCCCGGAATAACCGCATTTGAGGTTTTTGTTTGCTCCCAGGTTTTACTTTTTGTATGTAAGACCTATTTTTCGGTTTCACTTTTTGTAAGTAAGACCTCTTCCCAGGTTTTACTTTTTCCTAACTCTATATTAACATCAACATTCAAATTCGGATGATACGTGAGTGTTTGAAATCAATTGAAAAATATCGCCAAAGATCAACTCTAATGTGCAAATATTTTCCCTAGCAGGAATGGAATCAGGGATATATCAGGTTATCAAGCGAGCGCTCTACCTCACGGCCACCGGGCCGTCAAAGAAGCCAGGGTTGAATTATCTATTTATAGTTAGGCCTACTGTCATTAAATTGATTTTACGAGCGCTTCAGTTACTGTTATGTAGCTTCATTACATGATCATCTAATTATCCATCATTGACGGTTTATATGTATAATAAAGCACTCCTCCTCGGTTATGGTTCAGAAAGTAAGCCCTCGACCATCGGGTGGAGAGAGGTAAGACGATGATGAAATGATAGTCCATTTGAAGATATGATGCCAAAAATATACTTACAGGAGCAAATCAAAGTGTCATTTACAAGATCAGTTGTAAAATACTGAATAAATGTGTCGTAACTTCCACAAAACATTTACATCAGTCAACAGATAAGTACACATAAGCGTGAGTGGAGAACACTGTAATGATAACGATGGTCATCCTTGTAACTTGTTCTGTCACTGAGATATGTAACTGAACATAAGGGTCGTACTGCAGGCATCAGAGATTGTCCCCGACAACCAGACACAGCTAGGAGACACCAGCACCGTCACTAGCGTCACCGTGAGCATCCTCGACGTCAACGACAACTCTCCAAATTTCTCCTCCAGCATTATCAACGCTACTGTTTTCGAAAACACCCCTGTTGGCGTCCCTCTCAGCCTAGAAGGCGTTACAGAAGTGAGGGACATTGACATGGTAAGTGGCAAACAGAGGGAACAAGAGGGTAAGGGGTAAGAGTAAGGGGTAAGGGGTAAGGGGTAAGGGGTAAGGGGTAAGGGCTAAGGAGATATGTATACGTAGGACTCGTCCATTAGATACGGAGTTGTGGATTAATGCAGTGTTGGTCTGATTTGGTGGTATTCATTGATTTTACCAACAGGTATGGTTATACGATATATTTCCAGACTGCAGAAAACAATATGTTCGATCTGAGTGTAGAACAGAACGGATCACCTTACATGGACTTCGACACTATACCCGGGAGAGGCGAATCGGTGTCAAGAACAAACGTCATGCTTCGTGTAAACAACTCACAGGTCCTTGACTATGAACAACGTGACACCATCTGGTTCCAGGTAACATATCACAGCATCAGGTTCCAGGTAACATATCACACCATCTAGTTCCAGGTAACATATCTCAGCATCAGGTTGCAGGTAACATATCACAGTATTAGGTTCCAGGTAACATATCACAGTATTAGGTTCCGGGTAACATCACAGTATTAGGTTCCAGGTAACATATCACAGTATTAGGTTCCAGGTAACATATCACGGTATTAGGTTGCAGGCAACATATCACAGTGTCAGGTTCCAGGTAACATATCACACCATCAGGTTCCAGGTAACATATCACAGCATCAGGTTCCAGGTAACATATCACAGCATCAGGTTCCAGGTAACATATCACAGCATCAGGTTCCAGGTAACATATCACAGCATCAGGTTGCAGGTAACATATCACACCATCAGGTTCCAGGTAACATATCACAGCATCAGGTTCCAGGTAACATATCACAGCATCAGGTTACCAGGTAACATATCACAGCATCATCAGGTTCCAGGTAACATATCACAGCATCAGGTTCCAGGTAACATATCACAGCATCACAGCATCATCAGGTTCCAGGTAACATATCACAGCATCAGGTTCCAGGTAACATATCACAGCATCAGGTTCCAGGTAACATATCACAGCATCAGGGTAACATATTCCAGGTAACATATCACAGCATCAGGTTCCAGGTAACATATCACAGCATCAGGTTCCAGGTAACATATCACAGCATCAGGTTGCAGGTAACATATCACAGTATCAGGTACCAGGTAACATATCACAGCATCAGGTTCCAGGTAACATATCACAGCATCAGGTTCCAGGTAACATATCACAGCATCAGGTTCCAGGTAACATATCACAGCATCAGGTTCCAGGTAACATATCACAGCATCAGGTTCCAGGTAACATATCACAGCATCAGGTTGCAGGTAACATATCACAGTATCAGGTACCAGGTAACATATCACAGCATCAGGTTCCAGGTAACATATCACAGCATCAGGTTCCAGGTAACATATCACAGCATCAGGTTCCAGGTAACATATCACACCATCAGGTTGCAGGTAACATATCACAGCATCAGGTTCCAAGTAGCATATCACAGCATCAGGTTGAAGGTAACATATCACACCATCAGGTTCCAGGTAACATATCACACCATCAGGTTCCAGGTAACATATCACAGCATCAGGTTCCAGGTAACATATCACAGCATCAGGTTGCAGGTAGCATATCACAGCATCACATATCACACCATCAGGTTCCAGGTAACATATCACAGCATCAGGTTCCAGGTAACATATCACACCATCTGGTTCCAGGTAACATATCACAGCATCAGGTTGCAGGTAACATATCACTGTGTCAGGTTGCAGGTAACATATCACAGTGTCAGGTTGCAGGTAACATATCACAGTATTAGGTTTCAGGTAACATATCACACCATCAGGTTCCAGGTAACATATCACACCATCAGGTCCCAGGTAGCATATCACACCATCAGGTCCCAGGTAGCATATCACAGTATCAGGTTCCAGGCAACATATCACAGCATCAGGTTCCAGGTAACATATCACACCATCAGGTTCCAGGTAACATATCACAGCATCAGGTTCCAGGTAACATATCACAGCATCAGGTTCCAAGTAGCATATCACAGTATCAGGTACCAGGTAACATATCACAGCATCAGGTTCCAGGTAGCATATCACACCATCAGGTTGTAGGTAACATATCACAGTATCAGGTACCAGGTAACATATCACAGCATCAGGTTCCAGGTAACATATCACAGCATCAGGTTCCAGGTAACATATCACACCATCTGGTCCCAGGTAGCATATCACACCATCAGGTCCCAGGTAGCATATCATAGCATCAGGTTCCAGGTAACATATCACACCATCTGGTTCCAGGTAACATACAAAAGAATCAGGTGGAATGTAACACGTGTTTGTATATTTGTTTCTAGTCCAAAAGGAGCGGCAATTCATTCTGTCAAAAGTGTCTCCAAAATCCGTGAACTAAAAGTGATATTGCTAATGCGTATTATGCCATTGATGTGATAGAGCTTTGAGTACTAGTGTGTGGAATCATTATTTATTGTTGCAAGTGAGTAACGATTCGAGGTTCCGTCACACAATCAAGACATTGTTAAGCAAGATGATATCAATTCAGATTGTGGCGACAGAAACCCACGCCCAGGAGAAGCATTCAAGCACTGTCTCCGTCCTCGTACATATCATTGACACGAACGACAACTCCCCGGTGTTCAACAACTCCTACAACTTCAACATCTCTGAGGGCGATACTGTGGGGACAACTGTTGGGGTAGTGACGGCAACGGACGCCGACAGTGGAGACTTTGGTAAAGTCTTCTATGTGATGGAAGATGACAACGCAGGTTTCAACGTATCGAGGACAGATGTATGTAGAATGATTATGACATATTGTTTACAGAATGATGTAACAGAAATGTAAGTGTATCCTGTAACTGCTACAGTACATGTGCTAAAATTTGTCTTATTTTTCCCAAAATGTGTTGTTATCTATATACTTTCTTGTGAGTTATATTTGGTGATATTTCTTGTGTCCACAAAGATATATTTGCACAGAAGCTGCTGTACGTGTACCTTAAAGTATAATGGCAGTAGGAGTAGTACAGGGCCGTGAGTAGGGGTTGTACAGGGCCGTGAGTAGGAGTTGTACAGGGCCATGATTAGGAGTTGTACAGGGCCGTGAGTAGGAGTTGTACAGGGCCTAGAGTAGGAGTTGTACAGGGCCCTGGGTAGGAGTTGTACAGGGCCTAGAGTAGGAGTTGTACAGGGCCGTGAGTAGGAGTTGTACAGGGCCCTGGGTAGGAGTAGTACAGGGCCCTGGAGTAGGAGAAGTACAGGGCCGTGAGTAGGAGTAGTACAGGGCCGTGATTAGTAGGAGTTGTACAGGGCCGTGAGTAGGAGTTGTACAGGGTACAGGGCCGTGAACAGGGTAGGAGTTGTACAGGGCCGTGAGTAGAGAGTACAGGGTCCTGAGTAGGAGTAGTACAGGGCCGTGAGTAGGAGTTGTACAGGGCCCTGGGTAGGAGTAGAACAGGGCCCTGGATAGGAGTAGTACAGGGCCGTGAGTAGGAGTTGTACAGGGTCCTGGGTAGGAGTATTACAGGGCCGTGAGTAGGAGTTGTACAGGGCCGTGAGTAGGAGTTGTACAGGGCCGTGAGTAGGAGTTGTACAGGGCCGTGAGTAGGAGTTGAGCCGTGAGTACAGTAGAACAAGGGCCCAGTACAGGAGTAGGAGTTGTACAGGGCCATGAGTAGGAGTTGTACAGGGCCTGGGTAGGAGTGTACAGTACAGGCCATGAGTGTACAGGGCCGTGAGTAGGAGTTGTACAGGGCCGTGAGTAGGAGTTGTACAGGGCCGTGAGTAGGAGGGTCCTAGTACAGGGCCGTGAGGCCTGTACAGGGCCAGGGTAGGAGTTGTACAGGGCCGTAGAGGAGTAGGAGTTGTACAGGGCCGTGAGTAGGAGTTGTACAGGGCCCTGGGTAGGAGCCGTGAGTAGTACAGGGCCGTGAGTAGGAGTTGTACAGGGCCCTGGGTAGGAGTAGTACAGGGCCGGAGGAGTTGTACAGGGCCGTGAGTAGGAGTTGTACAGGGCCTGGGTAGGAGTAGTACAGGGCCTGGTAGGGTAGTACAGGGCCGTGAGTAGGAGTTGTACAGGGCCCTGGGTAGGAGTTGTACAGGGCCGTGAGTAGGAGTTGTACAGGGCCGTGAGTAGGAGTAGTACAGGGCCGTGAGTAGGAGTAGAACAGGGTCCTGGGTAGGAGTACAGGGCCAGGGCCGTAGGAGTTGTACAGGGCCCGTAGGAGAGAACAGGCCCCTGGAACAGGGTCCTGGGTAGGTGAGTAGGAGTTGTACAGGGCCGTGAGTAGGAGTTGTACAGGGCCGTGAGTAGGAGTGAGTAGGAGTTGTACAGGGCCGTGAGTAGGAGCTGTACAGGGCCGTAGGAGAGTAGGGTCCTGGGTAGGAGTTGTACAGGCCGTGAGTAGGAGTTGTACAGGCCCGTGAGTAGGAGTTAGTACAGGGCCTGTACAGGGCCCTGGGTGAGTAGCCCTGGATCAGGGCCCTGGATAGGAGTAGTACAGGGCCGTGAGTAGGAGTTGTACAGGGTCCTGGGTAGGAGTATTACAGGGCCGTGAGTAGGAGTTGTACAGGGTCGTGAGTAGGAGTTGTACAGGGCCGTGAGTAGGAGTTGTACAGATTAGAGGAGTTGTACAGGGCCGTGAGTAGGAGTTGTACAGGGCCGTGAGTAGGAGTAGTACATGGCCGTGAGTAGGAGTTGTACAGGGCCGTGAGTAGGAGTAGTACAGGGCCTTAGGTAGGAGTTGTACAGGGCCTTGTAGGAGTTGTACAGGGCCCTGGGTAGGAGTAGTACAGGGCCCTGAGCTTTAGAAGGTACATGATACATAAAGAGAGTGAGCGTAAAGGTTTCAAATCTTTAATAGTCTTCCCAGTCCAACTGAGCTTCCCCGTGCATATGTAGAGATATAGACATATGTTCACAGTGCTGTTCTTGCTGTGCAGGGTGTTATAACTGTTGCAACTGATCTGGATCGTGAAAAAAAGTCGTCCTACTCGTTGTTGGTGCTGGCGTACGACAACGAAGCCGATATTAACGGACGACGTTCTGGACAGACTCGTGTAGAAATACGTCTGGACGACATTAACGACAACCCTCCCATGTTTGAACCTAAACCTGTGGCAATTCCAATTGCTGAGGATATAGCCATAGATACCGTCGTCACCACCGTGTCTGCAGCTGATAAGGACGAAGGCATGAACGCCATGATCGAATACTACATCGCCAACGGGGGTAACCTTACAGACAGATTTAACGTTGACAACGCCACAGGTGATGTTAAACTAGTCGCATCCCTGATCGGCTTTACGGGGACTCGTGCGTTGACCGTAGGAGCCAGGGACAAAGGGGAACCTTCCCTGAATGGGACGCTGCAGATTGTGTTCAGTGTCAAGGACGTTAATCTCAATCCTCCTAACTTCACTCAACCGCAGGGCAACTACAACACTAGCCATCTATTTATACTGGAAGTCCATGAGGTAGGTAGGACACATACTCGTTGTCAATATATAGCAACCTTGCATATCCGATTCCTAGTAAATTCTTAAAGCTGGATTAGTTGGCGATAACCATAAGCATAAATTCAGTTATTGTGAGCAGGAACATAAGCGACTGTTAATAAATCTAGACTGAATATAAATCTAGACTGATTATAAATCTAGACTGAATATAAATCTAGACTGAATATAAATCTAGACTGAATATAAATCTAGACTGATTATAAATCTAGACTGAATATAAATCTAGACTGAATATAAATCTAGACTGAATATAAATCTAGACTGATTATAAATCTAGACTGAATATAAATCTAGACTGAATATAAATCTAGACTGAATATAAATCTAGACTGAATATAAATCTAGACTGATTATAAATCTAGACTGAATATAAATCTAGACTGAATATATAAATCTAGACTGATTATAAATCTAGACTGAATATAAATCTAGACTGAATATAAATCTAGACTGAATATAAATCTAGACTGAATATAAATCTAGACTGATTATAAATCTAGACTGAATATAAATCTAGACTGAATATAAATCTAGACTGAATATAAATCTAGACTGATTATAAATCTAGACTGAATATAAATCTAGACTGAATATAAATCTAGACTGAATATAAATCTAGACTGAATATAAATCTAGACTGAATATAAATCTAGACTGATTATAAATCTAGACTGAATATAAATCTAGACTGAATATAAATCTAGACTGAATAGAATACAGTCTCATCGATACTCACTTTCCCAAATGTTGGATGATAATGAATAAAATTGAAGTTTTGAAATTCGGTTCGGTGGATATATTAGTTCATCTGAAGACCGACGAGTTTTGTTTTCGCATATGTCACAAAAACCCAGTGTAACACTGATATGCTTATCACAAACAGGAGCTTCCCCTACACACTGAGTTGTTCACTGTGATAGCTGACGACAAGGACGACGGGGAAAATGGCAGAGTTCTCTTCAGGATCGATCCTTCAAGGGGAGACGATTGGACTTTCTTCTTTCTGGACAGTGCCTTTGGCAATCTGTCCAACACGAAAAGACTAGACCGGGAAGAAAGAGCAAGTTTCCTGGTAGGTGTTTAGCTTCTGTAACATTTGTAAACACGGTGTCATTGTAGACATTATGTACACTAGGGTAGACGCATACCAAGTAACCGTCGGGATGGACCGGTATTCCTTTTATCAGGACCAGATGTTGCCAAAGTCGCTGACGTGATTTTTTGACGACCCAAACGCAACTTTATTTTCGGCCGTGTATTGTATCGTAAGGGTTATGCAAAATAGTGGCCGCAGCATGCTTGCACAGTAACATGTAAATGTGCTCAACTTCAACAGATGCAGTTGCTCTTACATCCACAGCAATTTCACTTTCTCCTGTCTCTGAATTTCAGATTTTAGTTAACAAGCCTTAACTATGGAATCCTTGAAGGGAGATTGTAGTGTTGCCGCATTGTCGCTGTTACAAATAAAGCAAAACTAGTAAAAATTAACTAAAGTTCGACAATGTGACCACGCGACAATTTGGCCATCAATGTAGAGTTGATCAGCTAATATTTGCAATGGACATGAAATCAAATTTTAATTGATACAAGGTTCACGAAATTCTCTGGATGCTGCTCTTCACGGAATCAAGATGGCGATATACGCATCTTTAGGTGGCATTTCGAAGCTGAAATGTCAATGAAGGCGTAGCTGAAATGCAACTTCGAATAAATATCTTACATCGTCAAAGTGTAAAGGTGTTATGTTGACATACCGAGTTGCCTCTCCTTATCAGGCCGTACTGTTGATGTATAGATGAAGGTGTCTCTCCTTGTGATGCCATATTGTTGATGTATAGATGAAGGTGCCTCTCCTTATGATGCCATATTGTTGATGCGTAGATGAAGGTGTCTCTCCTTATGATGCCATATTGTTGATGCGTAGATGAAGGTGTCTCTCCTTATGATGCCATATTGTTGATGCGTAGATGAAGGTGTCTCTCCTTATGATGCCATATTGTTGATGCGTAGATGAAGGTGTCTCTCCTTATGATGCCATATTGTTGATGCGTAGATGAAGGTGCCTCGCCTTATAATGCCGTACTGTTGATGTGTAGATCGAGGTGTCTCTACTTATGATGCCGTACTGTTGATGTGTGTATGAAGGTGTCTCTACTTATGATGCCGTATTTTTAATGTGTAGATGAAGGTGTCTTTTCTTATGATGCCGTATTGTTGATGTGTAGATGAAGGTGTCTCTCCTTATGATGCCGTACTTCGAATAAATATCTTAAATCATCAAAGTGTATGTTATGTTGATAGATCGAGCTGCCTCTCCTTATGAGGCCGTACTATTGATGATTATTACGAGGTGTCTCTCCTTATGATGCCGTATTGTTGATGTGTAGATCGAGGTGTCTCTCCTTATGATGCCGTATTGTTGATGTGTAGATCGAGGTGTCTCTCCTTATGATGCCGTATTGTTGATGTGTAGATCGAGGTGTCTCTCCTTATGATGCCGTATTGTTGATGTGTAGATCGAGGTGTCTCTCCTTATGATGCCGTACTTCGAATAAATATCTTAAATCATCAAAGTGTATGTTATGTTGATAGATCGAGCTGCCTCTCCTTATGAGGCCGTATTGTTGATGTGTAGATCGAGGTGTCTCCTTATGATGCCGTATTGTTGATGTGTATGAGGTGTCTCCCGTATTGTTGATGTGTAGATCGAGGTGTCTCTCCTTATGATGCCGTATTGTTGATGTGTAGATCGAGGTGTCGAGGTGTCTCCTTATGATGCCGTATTGTTGATGTGTAGATCGAGGTGTCTCTCCTTATGATGCCGTATTGTTGATGTGTAGATCGAGGTGTCTCTCCTTATGATGCCGTATGATAAATATCGTACTGTTGATGTGTAGATCGAGGTGTCTCTCCTTATGATGCCGTATTGTTGATGTGTAGATCGAGGTGTCTCTCCTTATGATGCCGTATTGTTGATGTGTAGATCGAGGTGTCTCTCCTTATGATGCCGTATTGTTGATGTGTAGATCGAGGTGTCTCTCCTTATGATGCCGTACTTCGAATAAAGGTGTCTTAAATATGAAAGTGTTGATGTGTAGATCGAGGTGTCTCTCCTTATGATGCCGTATTGTTGATGTGTAGATCGAGGTGTCTCTCCTTATGATGCCGTATTGTTGATGTGTAGATCGAGGTGTCTCTCCTTATGATGCCGTATTGTTGATGTGTAGATCGAGGTGTCTCTCCTTATGATGCCGTACTTCGAATAAATATCTTAAATCATCAAAGTGTATGTTATGTTGATAGATCGAGCTGCCTCTCCTTATGAGGCCGTACTGTTGATGTGTAGATCGAGGTGTCTCTCCTTATGATGCCGTATTGTTGATGTGTAGATCGAGGTGTCTCTCCTTATGATGCCGTATTGTTGATGTGTAGATCGAGGTGTCTCTCCTTATGATGCCGTATTGTTGATGTGTAGATCGAGGTGTCTCTCCTTATGATGCCGTATTGTTGATGTGTAGATCGAGGTGTCTCTCCTTATGATGCCGTATTGTTGATGTGTAGATCGAGGTGTCTCTCCTTATGATGCCGTATTGTTGATGTGTAGATCGAGGTGTCTCTCCTTATGATGCCGTATTGTTGATGTGTAGATCGAGGTGTCTCTCCTTATGATGCCGTATTGTTGATGTGTAGATCGAGGTGTCTCTCCTTATGATGCCGTATTGTTGATGTGTAGATCGAGGTGTCTCTCCTTATGATGCCGTATTGTTGATGTGTAGATCGAGGTGTCTCTCCTTATCGTATTGTTGATGTGTAGATCGAGGTGTCTCTCTCCTTATGATGCCGTATTGTTGATGTGTAGATCGAGGTGTCTCTCCTTATGATGCCGTATTGTTGATGTGTAGATCGAGGTGTCTCTCCTTATGATGCCGTATTGTTGATGTGTAGATCGAGGTGTCTCTCCTTATGATGCCGTATTGTTGATGTGTAGATCGAGGTGTCTCTCCTTATGATGCCGTATTGTTGATGTGTAGATCGAGGTGTCTCTCCTTATGATGCCGTATTGTTGATGTGTAGATCGAGGTGTCTCTTATGATGCCCTTAGATGATGCCGTATTGTTGATGTGTAGATCGAGGTGTCTCTCCTTATGATGCCGTATTGTTGATGTGTAGATCGAGGTGTCTCTCCTTATGATGCCGTATTGTTGATGTGTAGATCGAGGTGTCTCTCCTTATGATGCCGTATTGTTGATGTGTAGATCGAGGTGTCTCTCCTTATGATGCCGTATTGTTGATGTGTAGATCGAGGTGTCTCTCCTTATGATGCCGTATTGTTGATGTGTAGATCGAGGTGTCTCTCCTTATGATGCCGTATTGTTGATGTGTAGATCGAGGTGTCTCTCCTTATGATGCCGTATTGTTGATGTGTAGATCGAGGTGTCTCTCCTTATGATGCCGTATTGTTGATGTGTAGATCGAGGTGTCTCTCCTTATGATGCCGTATTGTTGATGTGTATGATCGTATTGTTGATGTGTAGATGTGTCTCCTTATGATGCCGTATTGTTGATGTGTAGATCGAGGTGTCTCTCCTTATGATGCCGTATTGTTGATGTGTAGATGAATGTGTCTCTCCTTATGATGCCGTATTGTTGATGTGTAGATCGAGGTGTCTCTCCTTATGATGCCGTATTGTTGATGTGTAGATCGAGGTGTCTCTCCTTATGATGCCGTATTGTTGATGTGTAGATCGAGGTGTCTCTCCTTATGATGCCGTATTGTTGATGTGTAGATCGAGGTGTCTCTCCTTATGATGCCGTATTGTTGATGTGTAGATCGAGGTGTCTCTCCTTATGATGCCGTATTGTTGATGTGTAGATCGAGGTGTCTCTCCTTATGATGCCGTATTGTTGATGTGTAGATCGAGGTGTCTCTCCTTATGATGCCGTATTGTTGATGTGTAGATCGAGGTGTCTCTCCTTATGATGCCGTATTGTTGATGTGTAGATCGAGGTGTCTCCTTATGATGCCGTATTGTTGATGTGTAGATCGAGGTGTCTCTTATGATGCCTTATGATGCCGTATTGTTGATGTGTAGATCGTTACGTAGATGTCTCTCCTTATGATGCCGTATTGTTGATGTGTAGATCGAGGTGTCTCTCCTTATGATGCCGTATTGTTGATGTGTAGATCGAGGTGTCTCTCCTTATGATGCCGTATTGTTGATGTGTAGATCGAGGTGTCTCTCCTTATGATGCCGTATTGTTGATGTGTAGATCGAGGTGTCTCTCCTTATGATGCCGTACTTCGAATAAATATCTTAAATCATCAAAGTGTATGTTATGTTGATAGATCGAGCTGCCTCTCCTTATGAGGCCGTACTATTGATGATTTTTACGAGGTGTCTCTCCTTATGATGCCGTATTGTTGATGTGTAGATCGAGGTGTCTCTCCTTATGATGCCGTATTGTTGATGTGTAGATCGAGGTGTCTCTCCTTATGATGCCGTATTGTTGATGTGTAGATCGAGGTGTCTCTCCTTATGATGCCGTATTGTTGATGTGTAGATCGAGGTGTCTCTCCTTATGATGCCGTATTGTTGATGTGTAGATCGAGGTGTCTCCTTATGATGCCGTCCTTATGATCTTAAATCGTATTGTATGATGTTGTAGATCGAGGTGTCTCTCCTTATGATGCCGTATTGTTGATGTGTAGATCGAGGTGTCTCTCCTTATGATGCCGTATTGTTGATGTGTAGATCGAGGTGTCTCTCCTTATGATGCCGTATTGTTGATGTGTAGATCGAGGTGTCTCTCCTTATGATGCCGTATTGTTGATGTGTAGATCGAGGTGTCTCTCCTTATGATGCCGTATTGTTGATGTGTAGATCGAGGTGTCTCTCCTTATGATGCCGTATTGTTGATGTGTAGATCGAGGTGTCTCTCCTTATGATGCCGTACTTCCGTATTGTTGATGTGTAGATCGAGGTGTCTCTCCTTATGATGCCGTATTGTTGATGTGTAGATCGAGGTGTCTCTCCTTATGATGCCGTATTGTTGATGTGTAGATCGAGGTGTCTCTCCTTATGATGCCGTATTGTTGATGTGTAGATCGAGGTGTCTCTCCTTATGATGCCGTATTGTTGATGTGTAGATCGAGGTGTCTCTCCTTATGATGCCGTATTGTTGATGTGTAGATCGAGGTGTCTCTCCTTATGATGCCGTATTGTTGATGTGTAGATCGAGGTGTCTCTCCTTATGATGCCGTATTGTTGATGTGTAGATCGAGGTGTCTCTCCTTATGATGCCGTATTGTTGATGTGTAGATCGAGGTGTCTCTCCTTATGATGCCGTATTGTTGATGTGTAGATCGAGGTGTCTGATGCCTCCTTATGATGCCGTATTGTTGATGTGTAGATCGAGGTGTCTCTCCTTATGATGCCGTATTGTTGATGTGTAGATCGAGGTGTCTCCTTATGATGCCGTATTGTTGATGTGTAGATCGAGGTGTCTCTCCTTATGATGCCGTATTGTTGATGTGTAGATCGAGGTGTCTCTCCTTATGATGCCGTATTGTTGATGTGTAGATCGAGGTGTCTCTCCTTATGATGCCGTATTGTTGATGTGTAGATCGAGGTGTCTCTCCTTATGATGCCGTATTGTTGATGTGTAGATCGAGGTGTCTCTCCTTATGATGCCGTATTGTTGATGTGTAGATCGAGGTGTGTCTCCTTATGATGCCGTATTGTTGATGTGTAGATCGAGGTGTCTCTCCTTATGATGCGTATATTGTATGATGTTGTAGATCGAGGTATCTCTCCTTATGATGCCGTATTGTTGATGTGTAGATCGAGGTGTCTCTCCTTATGATGCCGTATTGTTGATGTGTAGATCGAGGTGTCTCTCCTTATGATGCCGTATTGTTGATGTGTAGATCGAGTGGTGTCTCTCCTTATGATGCCGTATTGTTGATGTGTAGATCGAGGTGTCTCTCCTTATGATGCCGTATTGTTGATGTGTAGATCGAGGTGTCTCTCCTTATGATGCCGTATTGTTGATGTTATGTTGAGATCGAGGTGTCTCTCCTTATGATGCCGTATTGTTGATGTGTAGATCGAGGTGTCTCTCCTTATGATGCCGTATTGTTGATGTGTAGATCGAGGTGTCTCTGCCCTTATGATGCCGTATTGTTGATGTGTAGATCGAGGTGTCTCTCCTTATGATGCCGTATTGTTGATGTGTAGATCGAGGTGTCTCTCCTTATGATGCCGTATTGTTGATGTGTAGATCGAGGTGTCTCTCCTTATGATGCCGTATTGTTGATGTGTAGATCGAGGTGTCTCTCCTTATGATGCCGTATTGTTGATGTGTAGATCGAGGTGTCTCTCCTTATGATGCCGTATTGTTGATGTGTAGATCGAGGTGTCTCTCCTTATGATGCCGTATGAGGTGCCGTATTGTTGATGTGTAGATCGAGGTGTCTCTCCTTATGATGCCGTATTGTTGATGTGTAGATCGAGGTGTCTCTCCTTATGATGCCGTATTGTTGATGTGTAGATCGAGGTGTCTCTCCTTATGATGCCGTATTGTTGATGTGTAGATCGAGGTGTCTCTCCTTATGATGCCGTATTGTTGATGTGTAGATCGAGGTGTCTCTCCTTATGATGCCGTATTGTTGATGTGTAGATCGAGGTGTCTCTCCTTATGATGCCGTATTGTTGATGTGTAGATCGAGGTGTCTCTCCTTATGATGCCGTATTGTTGATGTGTAGATCGAGGTGTCTCTCCTTATGATGCCGTATTGTTGATGTGTAGATCGAGGTGTCTCTCCTTATGATGCCGTATTGTTGATGTGTAGATCGAGGTGTCTCTCCTTATGATGCCGTATTGTTGATGTGTAGATCGAGGTGTCTCTCCTTATGATGCCGTATTGTTGATGTGTAGATCGAGGTGTCTCTCCTTATGATGCCGTATTGTTGATGTGTAGATCGAGGTGTCTCTCCTTATGATGCCGTATTGTTGATGTGTAGATCGAGGTGTCTCTCCTTATGATGCCGTATTGTTGATGTGTAGATCGAGGTGTCTCTCCTTATGATGCCGTATTGTTGATGTGTAGATGAAGGTGTCTCTCCTTATGATGCCGTATTGTTGATGTGTAGATCGAGGTGTCTCTCCTTATGATGCCGTATTGTTGATGTGTAGATCGAGGTGTCTCTCCTTATGATGCCGTATTGTTGATGTGTAGATCGAGGTGTCTCCTTATGATGCCGTATTGTTGATGTGTAGATCGAGGTGTCTCTCCTTATGATGCCGTATTGTTGATGTGTAGATCGAGGTGTCTCTCCTTATGATGCCGTATTGTTGATGTGTAGATCGAGGTGTCTCTCCTTATGATGCCGTATTGTTGATGTGTAGATCGAGGTGTCTCTCCTTATGATGCCGTATTGTTGATGTGTAGATCGAGGTGTCTCTCCTTATGATGCCGTATTGTTGATGTGTAGATCGAGGTGTCTCTCCTTATGATGCCGTATTGTTGATGTGTAGATCGAGGTGTCTCTCCTTATGATGCCGTATTGTTGATGTGTAGATCGAGGTGTGTCTCTCTTATGATGCCGTATTGTTGATGTGTAGATCGTGTAGATCGGTGTGTCTCTCCTTATGATGCCGTATTGTTGATGTGTAGATCGAGGTGTCTCTCCTTATGATGCCGTATTGTTGATGTGTAGATCGAGGTGTCTCTCCTTATGATGCCGTATTGTTGATGTGTAGATCGAGGTGTCTCTCCTTATGATGCCGTATTGTTGATGTGTAGATCGAGGTGTCTCTCCTTATGATGCCGTATTGTTGATGTGTAGATCGAGGTGTCTCTCCTTATGATGCCGTATTGTTGATGTGTAGATCGAGGTGTCTCTCCTTATGATGCCGTATTGTTGATGTGTAGATCGAGGTGTCTCTCCCTTATGATGCCGTATTGTTGATGTGTAGATCGAGGTGTCTCTCCTTATGATGCCGTATTGTTGATGTGTAGATCGAGGTGTCTCTCCTTATGATGCCGTATTGTTGATGTGTAGATCGAGGTGTCTCTCCTTATGATGCCGTATTGTTGATGTGTAGATCGAGGTGTCTCTCCTTATGATGCCGTATTGTTGATGTGTAGATCGAGGTGTCTCTCCTTATGATGCCGTATTGTTGATGTGTAGATCGAGGTGTCTCTCCTTATGATGCCGTATTGTTGATGTGTAGATCGAGGTGTCTCTCCTTATGATGCCGTATTGTTGATGTGTAGATCGAGGTGTCTCTCCTTATGATGCCGTATTGTTGATGTGTAGATCGAGGTGTCTCTCCTTATGATGCCGTATTGTTGATGTGTAGATCGAGGTGTCTCTCCTTATGATGCCGTATTGTTGATGTGTAGATCGAGGTGTCTCCTTATGATGCCGTATTGTTGATGTGTAGATCGAGGTGTGTCTTATGATGCCTTATGATGCCGTATTGTTGATGTGTAGATCGAGGTGTCTCTCCTTATGATGCCGTATTGTTGATGTGTAGATCGAGGTGTCTCTCCTTATGATGCCGTATTGTTGATGTGTAGATCGAGGTGTCTCTCCTTATGATGCCGTATTGTTGATGTGTAGATCGAGGTGTCTCTCCTTATGATGCCGTATTGTTGATGTGTAGATCGAGGTGTCTCTCCTTATGATGCCGTATTGTTGATGTGTAGATCGAGGTGTCTCTCCTTATGATGCCGTATTGTTGATGTGTAGATCGAGGTGTCTCTCCTTATGATGCCGTATTGTTGATGTGTAGATCGAGGTGTCTCTCCTTATGATGCCGTATTGTTGATGTGTAGATCGAGGTGTCTCTCCTTATGATGCCGTATTGTTGATGTGTAGATCGAGGTGTCTCTCCTTATGATGCCGTATTGTTGATGTGTAGATCGTATTGTTGAGGTGTCTCTCCTTATGATGCCGTATTGTTGATGTGTAGATCGAGGTGTCTCTCCTTATGATGCCGTATTGTTGATGTGTAGATCGAGGTGTCTCTCCTTATGATGCCGTATTGTTGATGTGTAGATGATGGTAGTCGAGGTCTCCTTATGATGCCGTATTGTTGATGTGTAGATCGAGGTGTCTCTCCTTATGATGCCGTATTGTTGATGTGTAGATCGAGGTGTCTCTCCTTATGATGCCGTATTGTTGATGTGTAGATCGAGGTGTCTCTCCTTATGATGCCGTATTGTTGATGTGTAGATCGAGGTGTCTCTCCTTATGATGCCGTATTGTTGATGTGTAGATCGAGGTGTCTCTCCTTATGATGCCGTATTGTTGATGTGTAGATCGAGGTGTCTCTCCTTATGATGCCGTATTGTTGATGTGTAGATCGAGGTGTCTCTCCTTATGATGCCGTATTGTTGATGTGTAGATCGAGGTGTCTCTCCTTATGATGCCGTATTGTTGATGTGTAGATCGAGGTGTGTCTCCTTATGATGCCGTATTGTTGATGTGTAGATCGAGGTGTCTCTCCTTATGATGCCGTATTGTTGATGTGTAGATCGAGGTGTCTCTCCTTATGATGCCGTATTGTTGATGTGTAGATCGAGGTGTCTCTCCTTATGATGCCGTATTGTTGATGTGTAGATCGAGGTGTCTCCTTATGATGCCGTATTGTTGATGTCTTAAAGATCGAGGTGTCTCTCCTTGATTATGATGTCTGTATGATGCCGTATTGTGTAGATCGATCGAGTGTCTCTCCTTATGATGCCGTATTGTTGATGTGTAGATCGAGGTGTCTCTCCTTATGATGCCGTATTGTTGATGTGTAGATCGAGGTGTCTCTCCTTATGATGCCGTATTGTTGATGTGTAGATCGAGGTGTCTCTCCTTATGATGCCGTATTGTTGATGTGTAGATCGAGGTGTCTCTCCTTATGATGCCGTATTGTTGATGTGTAGATCGAGGTGTCTCTCCTTATGATGCCGTATTGTTGATGTGTAGATCGAGGTGTCTCTCCTTATGATGCCGTATTGTTTGATGTGTAGATCGGTGTCTCTCCTTATGATGCCGTATTGTTGATGTGTAGATCGATATTGATGCCGTATTGTTGATGTAGATCGGTGTCTCTCCTTATGATGCCGTATTGTTGATGATGTAGATAGGTGTCTCTCCTTATGATGCCGTATTGTTGATGTGTAGATCGAGGTGTCTCTCCTTATGATGCCGTATTGTTGATGTGTATGATGCCGTATTGTGTGTCTCTCCTTATCGGTGTGATCGAGGTGTTCTGCCGTATTATGATCCTTATGATGCCGTATTGTTGATGTGTAGATCGAGGTGTCTCTCCTTATGATGCCGTATTGTTGTTAGATCGTGTCTCTCCCTTATGAGGTGTCTCTCCTTATGATGCCGTATTGTTGATGTGTAGATCGAGGTGTCTCTCCTTATGATGCCGTATTGTTGATGTGTAGATCGAGGTGTCTCTCCTTATGATGCCGTATTGTTGATGTGTAGATCGAGGTGTCTCTCCTTATGATGCCGTATTGTTGATGTGTAGATCGAGGTGTCTCACCTTATGATGCCGTATTGTTGATGTGTAGATCGAGGTGTCTCACCTTATGATGCCGTATTGTTGATGTGTAGATCGAGGTGTCTCTCCTTATGATGCCGTATTGTTGATGTGTAGATGAATGTGTCTCACCTTATGATGCCGTATTGTTGATGTGTAGATCGGGTGTCTCACCTTATGATGCCGTACTGTTGATGTTCAGCGGTGTCTCACCTCTATGATGCCGTATTGTTGATGTGTACATGTAGATCTTATGATGCCGTACTGTTGACGATTATTCAGAGGTGTCTCACCTCTATGATGCCGTATTGTTGATGTTATATCGAGGTGTCTTGCCTTATTAGGCCGTACTGTTGATGTGTATATGACGTTGTCTCTCCTTATGATGCCGTACTGTTGATTTGTAGATCGAGGTGTCTCTCCTTATGATGCCGTGTTGTTGATGTGTAGATCGATGTGGCTTTCCTTATGAAGCCGTATTGTTGATGTTTAGATGAAGGTGTCTCTCCTTATGTCGTATCGTTGATTTGTAGATAAAAGCGTCTCCCCTGGTGACATCTCTCAGAAGGTCTGTGGTTCGAATCCCAGCACGTGAATCGGAAATTTTATGGCAGCTACATTGGCGCCCAACATGGGGCCTGAGCACGCTCATATGAAATTTGAGCAACATAAGTCTCAGTACCCTGCTATGCGGCCGGGGACGTGTCTTCTGTTGACGGGGACATCAACAATACGGCATCATAAGGAGAGACACCACGATCTACGCATAAAAAATATGGCATCATAAGGAGAGACACCTTCATCTACACATCAACAATACGGCATCATAAGGAGAGACACCTCGATCAACACATCAACAATACGGCATCATAAGGAGAGACACCTCGATCTACACATCAACAATACGGCATCATAAGGAGAGACACCTCGATCTACACATCAACAATACGGCATCATAAGGAGAGACACCTCGATCTACACATCAACAATATGGCATCATAAGGAGAGACACATTCATCTACACATCAACAGTATGGCATATCCCACAGATGACTTCCTTACCTTGTTAGCTTACTGGCGGGCGTTTACCTCTTTGGTCATGTGGACAAGGCGTCCGATTTCGGATTGAAAGGTCCATGGTTCCAATCCGAGCACGGGACTCGGACATTTTATGGCCGCAACATGTAGATCGAGGTGTCTCTCCTCCTGATCCCGTATCGTTGATGTTAAGAGCGAAGTGTCTCTCCTACTGATCTCGTATCGTTGATGTTTAGAGCGAAGTGTCTCTCCTCCTGATCCCGTATTGTTGATGTTTAGAGCGAAGTGTCTCTCCTACTGAATCCGTATCGTTGATGATTAGATCGAGGTGTCTCTCCTTCTGACCCCATATCGTTGATATTTAAAGCGAGGTGTCTCTCCTCCTGATTCCGTATCGTTGATGTTTATGTAGAGCGAAGTATCTCTCCTTCTGATCACGCATTGTTGATGTTTAGAGCGAGGTGTCTCTTCCCCTAATCCCGTATCTTTGATGTTTAGATCGAGGTATCTTTAGGGGATAACTGTACTCTGTTTGACGAATTGGGGACGTATACCGGTGGTTATATAGCCGCAAATTTAGTTATATCGGAGACGCGCAAGCGCAATTCGTCAAACACGGTACAGTTATCCCCATTCTAATTCAACTCGTTTCACGCTGTATTTTCGTGAAAGAAATTCATTATTTAAACCAGGTCAAAGTTCCTCTAGGTCAAAGGTTATCATATCACTCCTTGAACTTACACCATCGCCAGCAAAAGTAGTTCCCTATTCAAGCTTCAACACGTTATTATGTGCACACTGTCTAAATCTGACAATGATGAATGAATCATAGTGTTATAGATAAAATGGAGGGATTTATGATGAAACCACTCTCTAGTTATCAGAAATGAGCGGCCCTCTGATTCCTCAACTCCGGGCTATCTGTTCTGTTGTGAAATGATAGCAGGTGACGTCACGCTCCATAATGACGTCATAATCTTGTTTCATGATCTAACAGTGTTGGGTCAACAGCCCGTTGCGAGTAAGTTGTTTGAACTTAAAATTAAATTTATGATACTGTTTTGTCTTTTTTTAACACACATTCCACCCATTTTAGCTGGATAGGGGAGTTAATTGGCCAAGGACTTCTGCAAATAACAATGCCCTGATAAACAGCGTTACCCCAATTGTGTAGGAATACATTCAAAGGTTTTGGTGAATCGGTTTTCAAATTGCGACCGTATATGCTGATTATACGGTCGGAAATTTATAGCATTGACCAATCAGAACTCGTGTTACATACTAAGTTGAATAAGAATTGCTTTTGATTCCTGTTTGTTTATGTGTAGATCGATGTGTCAGCACAAGACCAGGGAGTGCCATCGCTGAAGACGACACTGCCGATGATGGTGAGACTACTGGACATCGATGACAATGATCCGTATTTCCCCATGAGACAGAAAGACATCACAATACCAGAAGAAAGGACCGGGTGTTTTGGTAATTTGTCCTGGCAGAGGACAAAGATGAAGGGGAGAACAACACGAGAAAATGTTATACCATACGGAGTAAGTAACGCTCAACACACACACACACACGCACACACACGCATGCACGCACACACACATGCGTACATTGTTTGGTATAGAGATGGAATTATTCTACAGTATTAACTGACTACCTATATATTGTTAATGACAGGGTTTTGTGTTTTGATCTGTGCAAATACACTAAACGCGAAAAAGAAACGTTGACGGAGGTACCTATCTTCAGCTGGCGTTGTGATGCGTTGACGTCCACTTCTTGGTCTGTCTACGGTGATCCCAGTCTGTCTGAAGCCCTGAATAAGTCATACAACCATGATACGGTGGCATCCGTGGGCGTTGGCAACAACATTGTATGTCGACCCCATCTGCACCATCCCAATGGTTCTTTCTCTCGATTCAGCTATTAATCGTGGCATATTTCTCGTACTTGTGTATCAGATCATGTCTTCTAGGCTCTCTTTATATCCTATAGAATCATTCTGCATGTGAAATGGATGTAAATTCTGTTTGAATATTGCTGCGTTTTGGCGATTGGTATTGCAATGTGTAAAATGGAAATGGAAATGGAAAAATGTTACTTTGCAAGCACCTAAACATTTTTTCACAATATCAAAGACACATTTTACTTGTTTTCACTAATGCAAATCAGCAGAAAATGTTTTAAAAGACTGAAATCATAGCAATGATTATTTTACAATTTTAAACACACTCTACAACAGTTGTTTCTTGTTTTAATAGTTCAAAAATGGTGACTTTAAAAGGTTTATCATTGTCCCAAAAAAGAATCTTATTTCAGCCTTTCTTTTGGACATCGAAATCACTATTATTGGTTTATTTCGGCGTGGACGAATATAGGACAATTTAACCCTTCTGAAAAAGATGCATTTCACCCAAATATGAATGCATTTGAGAATTTCTTTTCGTGATTTGCATAAAGCTGTGTTGTTAAGCTTTCTTGTAAACTAAAGCCTTCTAAAATATCGTTGATAGTTTTTCAGTAATTCATAAAGGTAGGAGGGTAACGTTTCTTTTGGCGTCTAGTGTATGTACGTGAAATGCTAGTTCTGACAAAAAGAGGTTAATTCCATGCGTTTAATGTTCTTAATTAATAATGCCCATAGGAATATTGCTATTTACAGACGTAAAATCATCCGCACTAGAATTATTGTAGTCATAACCCGCTACCATTTGCAGGTTGTATTGGTCGATAGAAATGTAAATGTTGTCTCTTGACAATATTTACTTATTCGTGCGGGTTACATAATCATAGATTTGTTATCTTAGAATTTGAGGAAAAGTTCTGTTAGACCTGCTTGTCACGTCGAAGACCCGGGTTCGATTCCCCACATGTGCACAATGTGTGAAGCCCATTTCTGGTGTTCCCCGCCGTGATATTGCTGAAATATTGCTAAAAGCGTCGTAAAACCCAACTCACTCACTCACTCTGTTAGACCTGTGAGCATGCTCCAGTTGTGAGAAGGTATCATTTGTGTAACCTAATTAGGCCATGCTTCATCCCTCACATAACGAAGATGGTTCTGATCTCATCGTTGTCTGTTTGTATTAACAAGATCTATAATCGTAAAACTTTGATTACGCTTACGGTTTTAATATATGTTGTAGTAATAAATGATTTATTAACATAATTGACGTATAATCATATCTGAACACAAAAGTAATTGTACAGTTGTTCTCCAGGTGGTGATCAAAATGAAACCAGATATTTCTCTCTGAACAAGACAACTGGGCAGCTATGTCTCGATCAGAAGTTGGACAGAGAAACAAAGGACTTAATAAACCTGCTTATCAAGGTATCCAAGGATTGTTCCCTGAATGGGTCACCGCAAGATCCCTTCAATCCATCTTACAACAAAAGTGACAATTCTCTTCTCCACGTCCTGGTGGTCGTTGAGGACATCAATGACAACCCACCAGTGTTCGCGGATGACGGACAGCTTTCTACAGGCATTCTGTATGACGTCAACGTAGAGGAGTTGGTGTATGATCTTAAGGTCAGTAGACTTCTAACACCACTCAATCACCTTTACACGCAATGATTAGACCCGTGAAGATCCGGGTTAGAATGGGTGTTCAGCAATCCATTCTTATCATAAGAGGCGACTAATGGGACTGGGTTGACACGTGTCACCTTAACCGATTTTGAGCACTGGTTGTCTGGTCAAGACTCAATTATTTATAGACCGCCGTCATAAAACTGGAATATTGCAAACAAACAGAAAATACACTGATTTATCAGCGCCCTCCTATCTGTATATGGGGAATCAGCCAGATCCCTGTTTCACAAAGCTTCTTTTGCATTACTGAAGTCGCACGGCAGTGAGAAATGACGTGAGTTACAATATTCGTAGGGTGACAACGCTGAGTGAGGTTTGGCCGTTTCTGTATATAACTGTTCTGACTATTCTTTTTCGGCAGGAAATCGAGGCTTTGAGTGACGTTTTGATTCTTCAGACTCGTATAATCAGCATACAGTTACATATTTCTGTAAATGTCTCTTCACAGACTGACGTCTCAGACAAAGATATAGGCTCCAACGCAATAGCCTATTTCCGGGTCCTCAGCCAAAACATTCATGGAATTGACGACCTGAACACCCCAGAGCCGTTCGCAGTCGACATCAACGGCACAGTAGTCACTAAAACGCTGTTTTCGTCGTCCATGTTGGGCCATGTGGAAATTGCAATACAAGCCTATGAGAATGGCACCGACCACACCGCTAATGCCACACTTACGGTAACATTATCTGGTTTATACAACAAACATTTAACAGCTGGTGGTTTGAGTTAGGTAGAGAGACATATTTGTTGAAAAACGAGTTGGGTAGTGTTTGGGTAACATGGACCCGGGATCGAATGTTTACATGGGTAGAATTTGTGAAGCCAAGTTCTGGTGTCCCAAGTTACAGATGGAAGGTATATAAACATTCTCACACACTCTTTGTTGATGAATTTCTAATCGTTGTGTTTTTAGTGACTAGTGTTTAAATAACACGAGGTAGATATGATCGATCGTTTACACGCAGGAAATACAAACATGAATATACAATGCCTTTTAGAAAGTGGTCAAACATGTTATATCTGGGATGCCACTTTCTCAGTGAAGTACAAATTCTAGTGTGTTTAGTTGTGCCACATACGGGATTCGAACCCACCCTCTCAAAGTTTGGCACTAATCGCCAACACACTGTCAGTAATCAAACCTATCTAGTCAACACAGCCCCCACACAAAGTGGAACCAAAACATGTCCTGGAATTTGTACTTTATTGAGAAAGTGTAATTCCAAATAGTACGTATGTTACAATTGAACACTTTCTAAGAGGCATCGGATATTCATAGCTTCGTCCATAGGAGTCGTGCCAATTTACCCTTGTCAGAGGGGTACACATAATCTAGCCAGTTGGAAACAAACAAAAACAAACCCAGTCATAAACGGTATCTCGGCACTTAATGTTTACCCGATGTTTGAAAGATTATGTAAACAAACATTTATGCAAGAAATGTATCACTATAGAATACATGGGGAGATTCAGTCAGGTGAAGTATTCCTAGGCTAAAGGTAACTTTAGCGAAAGGAAATGTTTCTTAAACTTCGAGCATGTACGAATGATATTACGGATATACATGGTGACGAAAGTATTAACAACGTATTGTGTCGGTGTAATTGCAGTAACTGTTAACTGCGAGATGAACACACATGCCATTTAGAAAGTGGTCAAATGTAACACGTTATATTTGGGATTACACTTTCTAAATGGCATGTGTGTCCATAGCTTTCGGCCGTGAGAGCCGTGCCAATTTACAGTTATAGATCAGAGGGGTACACAAAAACCGTGGTCCAGACTACCAGTTGTCCTACTACCAATTTTGTGGAAAACCCGGTGGCTGAGTGGGTTAGACGGTTGACTTTGTGTACTGGTGATTAGGTGCCTGATTCTGAGTTTGTGGGTTCGAATCCCAGATGGTACACAACCCAAGACAAGGACTAGAGTCTGTACTTTACTGAGAAAATGTCATCCCAAATATAGCGTGTTATAACTGTTAGAATGATGATGTTACATAAAATAATTCCACATAGTAGGGAAACCAAGTGGCGTCAATAAAACTTGAATAAAACTCCCAGTATACCCTTAGTCAAGTCTTGCTTAAAACCACCTGACAATTATCATTACAGGTGTATATCATCAGCAACGTCCAGAGGGTGAAAATAATATTCAACTCACTGCCAGAAGAGGTCCAGGGGATCAAATCTGAATTCATAAGGTATACCTGATCATATTCATGGTATGGGCCACTGTTATAAACCGTTCACAAGTGGTATTAACAACGGTGAATACAAAATGGTCTGTTACTTATTGTATGCCCCGAGAAGTTGTTTCGTAAACGGGGTTACACTTATTGTATTACATGTGGCATGTTTCTTCAAAGTTTAGTTTAATTTTGTATCATTGTTACATTTGGTTTTGTGGCATGTAATAACTAATTCATCGTCATTTACAGTAAGCTGGAGAATCTGTTGAAGTTCGAAGTCGTTGTAGACAAGATAGCAACGCACGAGGCTGCTGATAAAACCACAGATGAAACGAAGTAAGTACCAACTCCACATATAACAGTGTTCCTGCAAGGATTTCCTATCCTCAGCAACTCATATGATTGCATGAGCGTTTTATTGATTTACTGTCAAAGCAAATATGCATTGACCTGAAAGGATATACAAATATAATGGATAATGATGAATTTATACGTTTCTGTCCTTCACTTTACAGGACCGACATGTTTGTCCACGCTATGAGGAACGACAGTACGAAGGAAATTGTTCCAGCGACGGAGCTGTGGAGGTGAGTCAGCTTTAATTCATTCTTTTGAATGTTAGGATGTTCTCTTTATGGAATAATTAACATTGTTCAAAGCACAATGTCACACATTTTCGACAATATTTTGGCCTATATCCCTTACGACCTGCCTGAAATCGATAATTGAAACTCCGAGGCGAACAGCTTCCAAACAGAGAACACTTGCCATATATGGAATGTAAATAATTGCTCCGTACATCGAACACTGTCGCACGCGGAGTTATCGGTGTTTGCCGAACTGGTTTCAATCACAAGTTGTGCGTACTAGGATATTCGTAAAGAGCGCTCCAAGGGACATAACTCTATGGGGTTCCCTTGAAAAAATATTCGGTCGGTAGAGGACGCGAGAGTCGATATAATGCAACGTTGCATAAATTCATTCGAGCATTTTAATTTAATATTGTAATCTAAATACCTAATGTTATTTTTTATAAATTATTTGGTAGCTTCCCTGATAGTTAGTTTTATTGTGAGAAATGCATTACTTACTTTTAGAGAAGTGTGGTGTGATATAGTGCCTTTAAGTGTTGAAACCCACTGTCGTGTGTAATCCACTCTGGACGATCAATGCATATAATATGTGTTTCAATCCTCTTTCTCCACATTTACAAGCTTTTCGATCTGTGTATTTTTAATCCTTTAAAATGATTGATGCGTCAGCACGTTTGTGTAACTGTTGGATCTGAGTAACATCGTTACTAACTTGTGGTACACCGGTCAAACAACATGACTTTCATGAAATCATGCACTGCATATTTCAGGGCATTTGATTTCACTGTTGGTGTGGCAGAGCTGTTTCAACAGTACAAGGTCATGGAGTCACGGGTAAATCGGAGTGTTCATTCTGTGTGTGATTGGAAATCTATGTCAAATGAAGAGTGAAATTCAACAGACCCTCATTGTAACTTGCTGTATATGGATAGCACTTATCTAGTACTTTGGGGAGGTGGAGTCCTCTCCGGGATGCGAGCCCCTACTCACAGAGTTGGGCACTTAATTACCAGCACGAAAGGTAGGGGATCGAACCCACCCAGACCCCGAGGCTGTCACAAAAATGGAAGCCTGGCAACTTGTAGTTCAGATCACGGACAGTATGTAGGCTTCTGACAGTGTAACTGTATTCCGATCTTCATCGATTGTTACAGATCAAATTACATGCACTAGGCACCGTACCGTTGATGACACGGGGTACAAAAACATTCAGGCGCTTGTATATTTTATAGCTTAAACCATTATTTCGTTTCTCGATAAATCTCCACTTCCAGAACATACTCACCAAACTACCAAGAACTTCCTAATGTCCACGGCAGTCTATCACCTACATTTACTGTATGTTTCTGTAGACCATGCTCACCAAATTATCAACTATTGCATCAATGTGTATAAGTTTCACTTTTACTACTGTCTACAGTAGTTCTGTTTTCTTCCTTTGTACAGCCTGTTGTGGATCAACTAGCAACAGACGACACGTTGACAAGGACGCTGACAATGACCCTGATTCTTGTTGCTGTTATCCTTGGTCTCATAGCCATATCTCTGGCCTTAGCGCTGTATTGCATCAGAGCAAAGTGAGTACACCGTCAGCTGACGTCTGCTCCGTCAGTCTTCTTCCAACGCAATAAATGTAGTATACTTGCCTTATTTGATCGACAAAGATTACTACATCACCACTAAGCATGCACAGTGTTTGGATGGGGGGGCAACTTTGAAAACCCAGGGTTGTGTTCAACTGATTATGTAACTAGGGGGTCGTAGTTTGACGACTGTGTTCATCCAGTGTAGTGAACTGGCGTGTGCTAATTACGAAGTCATGGCGGTGCGGTCACTTAGTGAGGTTTAAGCAGTGGTCAGGTGTTGGCCAATAAGATATATCTGTCTTGATATCACGATATGGAAGAACAGGGATTTATCATCTATATATCGCTTTTCCCCATTCGAGTTAAAACAGTGCCACTAGTGACAGCATGACTTCCGTTTCAAAGATGTCACAGATCTTCACGTTTAGATTACTCATTTTGATAATGATATGTGTCACGTGTCACAGGTACATCCGACGGCTTCGCGCTGAAACCACGGCAGTCAGTAAGTATCAAGCTGTACACGGATTCTCCACACTGTCTAGTTGTTGTTTTACCGTTGCTTATAGATAATAGACGTAACAAAACTCCATTCTGTTTATAGATATCTGGAAAACGCATGTTGGAAACATGTAAATGACATTGTACAATGTCCACAGTTCGCATACAGTCTTGGCGGATCCAGTGTGTGTGTGTGTGTGTGTGTGTGTGTGCGTGCGTGTGTGCGTGCGTGCGTGTGCAGGGGTGCGCACCCCTCCCCTTTTTTGTCCTGAAAGGTTATGAAATCATAGGTGGATCCATTTGGTATCATGTGAAATGTAAAAAACGTAATTATTATTAACTGTATGTTAACATGTCCAAACAATACAGCACCAACGTGTATTTGATTATGGTGCACATTTCTTACTGCAACCTGAGGAAGATGTTTCTATACTGATATATCGTTCTACAGGTGTAAATCACACAGAAAAGGAAGCTGCGCCTCCAGGGACGAACTTATACACCGCGTGAGTCAACATCAATGTTACATGAGGAGGACACAATGGTCCTTATAACATATACTATGGGGAGTAAATCAGGTATATGAAGCATGTCAGGCTGGCCCATGACAGCTTGTTCACAGCAACTATCAGCACCGTCAGAGCACACAATCGGCAACTCCATATCACTTGCTTGAGATGCTGAAATATAGGACCCAGGGGAGCAACAGACGTAGTAACGATTGAATAACGTTGTACGCAACAGACAGCAACATTTCAGCCACTGTAGAATATCGCCGCAGATGCTCCAGTCAAGTGATTGACAGACTGACGTCATGGTACTATGACACGCACGAGCCAATTCAACAAATGAGTAATTACCCATGTTTGGTCGACATTTACTGCAGGAACCACATGGTTGGTACTTTGTCTGACCCGGAATCCCATTATTGTTCCAACAGAGGTGACTTTGAACTCCACGTCTTGTGGAGTGGCCAACACCCATTGTGGACATGTCTCTAACACTACATATGGCCAGAACTTTATTTATTACTCTTTAGATAAATTAGGAGACTTTTGACTGGTTAATACCAAATCCATATGAACTCGTACTCTGAAGTTTCACTGGTGGTATGGACGACCTTGGCAGTTTGTTTCCTTTGACACTATTGAAATTTAACCTTCTTCAAGAATGTTACTATTATCATCACAAGTTCTTTTCATTAATAATTATTTGGAGAATATGCTATTTTCTCTCTATGAAGTTGAAATGGATTAGACCTGAAGATATATCCTCAAACCTGATATTTTGAGATATAAAAAGTCCTGTAAAACATATGTTTTATGTATACAAGAGGTGTGTACCTTCTTATATCGATTTATAATGTTCGACATTAGGTCATTTACTTCAATTTGGTACTTAAAAAATCTGAAGGATAATAATTCGTTACACAGCCATTTGCCAGACAGTATGGGGATGTATACATGTACTGCCCGTTTGAATCCGTATTTCCTGAGGCCGAATTATTTAGACGGACCGTACCATCCCATACTACCTGGCAATAGTCGTGCAACTAAGAATATTTATTGACTCGGAGATTTAAGATGGAGTTTTAGCTATGTGTTCGTATCACGCCAGGAATGCTTCATAATACTAAATGGAAGCATGTATCTTTGTTTTCTATTTCTCTCAGGTCAAATCCTGTGTTCATGAAGGAAGGACTGAATAAACCTCTGTATGAACCAGAAAGGTAGGTTGCACCAAAACAAACAAACAAACAAACAAAGACATTTGACATAATTTACAACTGTATTCTTTAAGAAGTTGGATGCCTTTGTTTGTGCGCACCGTATGACGGGATGTGACAGTAGGAGCGCGTTTCTTTTAGTTTTATGTTACGCAGTTATTTCCCTTTAACTTGCTTCTAATCATTTTGCTTATTGAACACCATACAAAGGAAGGCCATACAAGCATTTATCCTGAGGTAAACCTGGGCAAGAGTTATCCCCCCTGATCAAATTTAATTGGAGATAATGTTGATGCCCTCTGGTAACATTTTCCTTTTTTGGAATATCAATCTAGTGTGAATTGACTATATAAATATTCATTTGATGAAAAACTCTTGTTATCATAAAAATCTTTTTTTTCATTGATGATTCCATATTTGTTTTTAAATTCCTGTTTGTTTAGAAGTTAATTCGTGTGTCAAATCCTACATACTGCCTTGAAAATTGATTTTCCTGCTTTAATTCATATCAATACTGAAATATCTGTATAAAAAATCTTATATGAAATAATAAAAGTAAACAAATTACTTTTTAGAGAACTTTTATTGACAGATTACTTTTTACAGACGGTGCCACAAGGGGGCGCCACTTCTCAAACAAATGCTATTTTTAATGCATAATTAGATTCGGGACACATTTTTCTACAAAATGATACCAAATTTAGCAATTTCTTGACATTTTGATATTTTGTATGCAACCTCCTTAAAGTTACTAAGTTTACAAATCAATTCAAATCACAATGGCAATACAAAATTGAGTGGCAGTACAAATCAGATGGCAATATATTTTAAAAACAGTGATTATAAAACAAGTTGGGACGGTGGTGATAATATTTCTTCACTGCAATACTCGCCAAGCTTCCAAAACAGGCCTAGGCTGTCAGTGAGCATCAAGGGTGAAAGTGATCTTCATAAGACTGCTGGTCTTCTTGTAGTGCGAGATGTGACGACTGAAGCAACTAGACTGGATATGCCCATGTTGTTGCAGTACTTTGTAGTGCGTTCCAGAACTATCGGTCTAAGTATAGCACACAGTTACATGTAGCTCACCACTGCCATCTACTGAATGTAAACAGAAAGAATGCAATCCGCTTGCCACACAATGACAACATCACCACATAACAGTATAATGTATGACCCTGTGTATGTATGTTTCTGTCACCCTGTTGTAATATTATGTTGTATATATATACAAAATATATACAGGAAGGTGCGTGCAAGTATGCCTGTTGTGTGCACACGCACCCGGGGTAAAAACACAAAATACAATAAAGCCCCACGAAATGGCAGAGTGATAGTAAGAGCTTTCATTGTGAATGATGGGTCATTCTTACAAATCAGACTACAATGCAGTTTTTAATATTCATAAGACATGACGTTCATACGCTTGATATGTGATATCAGGTTTCTGTAAGCAGTCACAAGGAGAGGACGAGTTAGATAAAGTCCCTGATATATGTTCTATATGTGACATAATACATAACAGTACGTTGTACCTCATCGACCGTAGTTGGTAACTGCACCCGTCACTAGGAAAACCCATTCTTGAAGTCCCGGGGTGGTTTGTTTGTGTGGCATTCAAGAACTTGGTGGTATAGATGACAAAACCTTAAGGATAATCAACTTCTTTATTTCCACAGTAGCGACGTTTCGGTATAGCTTCTTATACCGTTTTCAAGCATATGAAATGATATGCTTGAAAACGGTAAAAGAAACTATACCGAAACGTCGCTAGTATGATAATAGAGAAGTTAATCATGCATTAACTTCCGTCATCTCCATATGGTGTCACCACCTAACATCACGCGTAATTGTACACGCACTACCAATAGAGTTAGGTCATCTGAATATATACCATCAACATCATTTCCACTCATGGACGTTTCAGTGACAGCGACAGCCTGGACAACAACGTGGTGGACAACGGCGAGCCAGCTAATGTGGCGACTGTAGACGAGCAGGAGGTGATGATGAGGATAGACGAATACGACGGCTACATGACCGTTCATGACATGAACCCCGCCTTGGACGACGTCCTCAGACACCATGCAGATACGGTGCAAACGAGACGGAAGGACAAGGAGGCTCTCATGGAAGACAATGTCAGTGACAACGACAGCGGCACATACACATCCACGTACGGCCTTCAACATTCCGACATCTAGACAAAAGGATATTTGCCTACTTTAGTGGAATTTTAGAAGTAGTTGGGAAGTATTATATTGACAAATGTTCATGGGTAACAACCTGCTTTCTGTGTAGACACAGATTCGTGTACCATTGTGACGTCGAACTGACGAGACGAAATGATAGAAGGTGTTATCTTTAAAAGTTGTCAATATTGACATTTGCCTTGTTGAACTGCTAGAGGGAAAATTATTAAACATTGAGATTTAAACATCTAGTCTAGGTGTTATTTGCCTATAACAGTCAATCATCTAGTCTAGATGCCGCCTGCCCTTACCTGTCAAACATAGTCTGGATGCCTCTTGCTCTTATCTGTCAAACATAGTCTGGATGCCTCTTGCCCTTATCTGTCAAACATAGTCTGGATGCCTATTGCCCTTACCTGTCAAACACTAGTTACAACGTTCGAGACTGTAGATGTTATCTATAAGATTTACTGGACAACATCATGTCTGGAATTGTAACCTTCTAAATGACAAGCACGGCAATTCTTCATGGTCAATACCTCACGGGTGATAATAACACGATATTTGTCCATTACCATGGACTACACATGCATATAAGTAGACAGTCTGACCGATAAATGCTTATTACGTAATGACGCATACTCAAGTAACTTATGAGAGGCAGCTTGGCACTGTAAGCGGTGGTTTGATAGAAAGTAGCATTCATCCTCATGAAAGAATGCTCACCATGGCATGGCGATTTTGTTTCCTGTTTGTTTGTATCTATACAGATTTTCACCTGTTCCTTTTATACAACAGAGTGTTTATTCATATTTGTAATGAGTTGAAAATGGTATATGACATTAGAAAATGTATGTCGTCCTACAGTCTGCTATCTAGTTACTGTATACACATTACTGTTTTCCTCACTAATATTACAGTGGGTGAGGAAGAGTCATGACTACGTCAGACACAAGACATTGACCTTAGTTATTTACAATAACCCTTTTTCGACTTTTGTAATTTCGTTTCTCTGCCCATTTTAACTGTTGAAGATTTCTCTTCTGTCTCTTCCATGCTGCTGATATTTAATCATTTAACCCATGAATTCATTTCCCTATGAATGCGGATCTAATTCAACCATCCAAATTGCCCGATAGCACGTGTCGTCATAACATCTACTTAACACTATGGACACGTATCCAGTCCCAATATGGACTTGAAATGTTGATGAAGTGATGGCATTTCATCTAAGGGAGATGATTGTATATAGTTGTTTTCTTTTCGTACTGCTTTCGCACAAATTTAGATTAATTGCATGTTACACGATATGTCAGAAGTTTATGAAAATATGACAATCGTTGATAGTCATTGACGTTACAACGAATGAGTTTGTGTGATATGGTGCTTAGCCATTGGGCGGCTTGGTGATGTCGTCGTTGTTCAAGTATGTGTAGCTGAATCGGGCAGTACTTGGACTGCATCAGTCAGATATGTCAAGGACCAGAGACAGAATACATAGCATTGACGCTACATTGTAACCGTGAACACTGAAGAGTGTTAGTTATATATCCTACATACCTTCTCTTGGATGCTGCCTACCGATCAATTTGTTGTGTAAAATGTATATATGTGTTTATATCAATACGTTCCATGCGTCACTCAGACATGTACTATCCAGTAATTGTTGATGTAGTCAGTAGTATTATTCTAGGTACATAAATGGTTAGTCTCAGGCACAATAAAACGGAAGCCAAATGTGAGTTAGAACACTTTGATTCTGTTCTAGGTGATCTTACATGGTAATATTGGCGAATGTTATGCAGCACGCGGGAGAAAATATCTACGTCAAAAACGGAAAACATTAGGTGATCAAATATTATTTCTGACAGCTGTTAATTACAGCGTGATTTCTAAATTGCATCGCCAAGATTAACCCAGAAATAGGTTGGTATAGAACTAAAATGTCCGTAAAGGACAATGAGATAAAAGAATTATGAGTGAAAAAAAGGACAGTGGATCAAATAAATCCCGAAAGTATTATTTAATGATGACAAGGCACTCACAAATGCACCAAAATGTTGTAACTGCTGCGTGTCTTCAATTTTCTTGAATCTAGAGTATAGACATATATACAAAAGATGTAATTTATGGCCTAGCTCTTATATAGGTGCAGCCGACCTTCACTAAACTTCTCGAGCGACCAAGGCGGCCATGTTTTTTACAGCAGCCAGGGGCAGATAACTCTAACCACGTCTTGTCGCCAGCAGCGCCCCACCCTTTCCTCGGGTTTCAATCACCCTGCTGCCACTAGCAATCGCTACCAGTTAACTTTCTTATAACATAGAATAAGCTCGAATGTTTTGGAACTTCTTATGAGGGGCGTTGAGTAGCCTAGTGGTTAAAGCGTTCGCTCGTCACGCCAAAGACCCGAGCTCGATTCCCCACATGGGTACAATGTGTGAAGCCTATTGCTGGTGTCCCCCATCGAGATGTTGCTGGAATATTGCCAAAAGCGGCGTAAAACCAAACTCACTCACTCACGTTTTAAGAAGCGGCGACAGGGAACTTAATGAAGAATGATGAGACGTGTGCATGACAAAAATGGTGGCGCTTGTTTAGGACATCCGCCACACCGTACATAAAAACAGTAGGCAAGTGCGTAGTCAGTATTAAAGACCCACTGGAGCTGAAAACGAGATATTCCAATGGTGCCACACAGTTCCTCTTTACGGGATAATCTCATGCATTGTGTGTCGTCCTCATTCCATAGGTTAAGTTGTACTTAAACCCAAGTGCTAGAGGCTGGTTACCAGATGTATTGATGCAAATCGGATAAGTGAATGGGACAATGCATTTTACATTATTTTCTCGATGAGCAATAACATTTGGTTATTATTTTATGACATACTCAGATTGTCAAATATTGTTGATATCCTTGTTGAATTGAGTTGGACATGTACATTCTTATTGTGTGATAAATTTAGGCTATGTGGAATTGTTATATATATTTATGGAACATGTTGATGCAAGTATTTAAACGAAATTTGTATTTTTTCCGTGAAATGAATCGTGATGTGGAACTTCTTGTTGATATTTTTTAGAATGATTAAATAAAGTGATGAGTTGAAATGAATTCATATCATTGAGCATTTCAGTGCGGCATACACATTTACACGTATAGCAATGGAAAGTGAATGCAGAGGACACAGATAACAAGGGTTTTATCTGTAATTACATGTGAAAACAATGTTTTAAGAACATGTATAGATCTTACACACTCAGTGGTCTATATCTACACATTTGGGGTGAGATACATATAGCTAAGGCACAACGATGTAAGAGCATAGTACGGAACACGTCAAGAGGGAACAAACTTGCACACTTTAGATTTATGTGCTTACACAGAAGTGAGAGGTTAAATTGCTGAGTAGCATGCACAGGGTGAGATCCTAGGCACGGAAATACAAAGATGTGCAATGGCATGTTCTTCCTCACGCTGTTCAGGGATGTTGATCCACACACAACTTCTAATACACAGTTTCCAGAAAATCTGTCTCATCCATGGCATGGGTACACCGCTGATACAGTTGCACACACACAGTAAGCACTATTATACATATTTCAAGGCCTGGTGGAACTAATTTGGCTTTGTCCTGTGCACCATCAGCGGTAGCATTGCGTTTGGAACTGAATGATTACAGATTGTGACCGTTTGGTGTGGTGCAAATTTGATCGACTTCATCGTGGCTGTTCATCAGTATTGAAAGACTCTGGCGGCGACAGGAATGATTCCACCAGAACTGTAGTACTTGCAGATGTTGATCTTGTAATGGTTGTCCTAGTCGTGGTTGTAGTTTCAGGTTTTGAGCTTGTGGTTGTTGTTGTTGTGATTGCAGTAGGTTTTGTAATTGTAGTTGTCGTTGTGGTCGTGACTGTGACAGTAGGTTTACGTGTTGTAGTTGTAGTTGCAAGTGTGGTGGTCGTAGTAACAGGTGTTGTGGTTGTAGTGGCAGGTGTTGTAGTTGTACGTGTGATCGTTGTTGCAGGTGTTGTGGTCGTTGAAGAAGGTGTTGTAGTTGTAGTGACAGTTGTTGTGGATGTAGGTGTTGTAGTAGTAGTCAATGATATTGTAGTTTGGGTGGTTGTTGTTGCAGGTGTTGTGGTCGTTGCAGAAGGTGTTGTGGTTGTAGTGGCAGTTGTTGTGGATAAAGGTGTTGTAGTTGTAGGGGCAGTTGTGGATGTAGGAGTTGTAGTTGTAGTCATTGGTGTTGTAGTTTGGGTGGTTGTTGTTGCAGGTGTTGTGGTAGTTGAAGATGGTGTTGTAGTTGTAGTGGCAGTTGTTGTGGATGTAGGAGTTGTAGTTGTAGTCATTGATGTTGTAGTTTGGGTGGTTGTTGCAGGTGTTGTGGTCGTAGTAACGGGTATTGTGGTTGTAGTGGCAGGTGTTGTAGTTGTACGTGTGATCGTTGTTGCAGGTGTTGTGGTAGTTGAAGATGGTGTTGTGGTAGTTGAAGATGTAGGTGTTGTAGTTGTAGTCATTGATGTTGTAGTTTGGGTGTTGTTGATGTAGGTGATGTGGTAGTTGTAGTCAGTTGTACGTGTGATCGTTGTGCAGGTGTGTGGTTTGGGTGGTTAGTTTGCAGGTGTTGTGGATGTGGTCGTTGTAGAATTGGTGTTGTGGTTGTAGTGGCAGTTGTGGATAAAGGTGTTGTAGTTGTAGTCATTGGTGTAGTAGTTTGGGTGGTTGTTGTTGCAGGTCTTGTGGTCGTTGAAGATGGTGTTGTAGTTGTAGTGGCAGTTGTGGATGTAGGTGATGTAGTTGTAGTCATTGGTGCTGTAGTTTGGGTGGTTGTTGTTGCAGGTGTTGTGGATAAAGGTGTTGTGGTTGTAGGCATTGATGTTGTTGTTTGGGTAGTGGTTGTTGTTGCAGGTGTTGTGGTCGTTGTAGAAGGTGTCGTGGTTGTAGTGGCAGGTGTTGTGGAAGAAGTGGCAGGTGTTGTAGTTGTACGTGTGATCGTTGTTGCAGGTGTTGTGGTGGTAGTTGTACGTGTTGTGAGACTTGTTTGTGTAGTGGTTGTTGTTATAGGTGCTGTGGTTGAAGTTGGAGGCGTGATGGTGGTAGTTTCACTTGTGGTTGTTGGTGTTGTGCTTGTAGTTGTAGTTGCAGCTGTTGTAGATGCTGGTGCTGTGGTTGTGGTGGTTGTAGGTGTGGTAGTTGTGGTTATAGTAAATGTAGTGATCGTTGTTCCGGGTGCTGTGGTGACAGAGGTCGTTGATGTAGTTGTAACAGGAAATGTCGTACTGGGTCTGTTGCTGAACATTCCTAGGCAGGATCCAGGTGCTGTAGTCTGTCCATCTGTGGTGGTAAACAGGTGACATCCAACATCAAAGCCGAATCTCCAATCACACTTTGTTGTAAAAGCCTGGCACAGCGGCTCGACCAGACACAACGTGGCACAGTGCATCGGACTGATGGCGATTGGTGACGCCTGGACATCACCAGACAACGTCTTCCCCTTGCTGATGTCAATCACAATCTGTCCTGACGCACTCCCAAGAAGCAAAGTCAGATGTAAGAAGTAATCCATTATGGGGGTCAGCTGAGGGAACCTAAGAACAGTATCTGATCCTTTTTCTGTATCAGCAACTTAATAGAGCTTACTCTTCATCACACACACAAATGCTTGATGGATCCAGGGGATCAACCACGTTTACTTCTGGCACAGATGTGTTTTTGACCTGCACTGTTTTCTCGTTGTGGTTGAGATGCCAAGCAGTCCCAATTCAACAACTTTCACAGAACTGAAATATTGAATATATCCCACAAGTCACGTCGTCGTGGTACTGGTACAGCTATATTCCTTTGAAACACCTCACATTTGGCGAAAAAGTTACCTCCTGAATGAAACAGGAATAGACATTTCACAAGACAGTCTGTACCACACACACCGTGTACCATCCAACTGCCCATGAACCCAGCATGTATATAGCATAAACACTGGATCAAGTCGATTGAACGAACATGTCTGACGTTTCACGGTAGTGCAGAAATTCAATAAAGGCTGGGAGAGCAATTGGTGCCTTTGATTTCCCTAACCACGTATCACATGATATAAGTGGAAAGTCTCTGTCTACGCACCATACCTTGTTTTCGACAAAACCAGTTTCCAACGGATCAAAGAAGGGATTGGCATTGATTTGTTGACATTGATTTATGGAGCCAAACATGGAAATGTATTAACATGCATTTATGACCATCAGAGCGCGATAAAACTTTTTAGAATACTACTATTTGTTCCAGCATAGATCAAATGTTTCTGTTTGCATACACGAATGTAAAAAACACCCACATACAATACTTCCCATAAGAACATACCAGTATAATGCGATGTAGTTCTAGCGATAATGTCAAGGCCTCAGTGAGATCGTATCGGTAGCGTTAGCGTTCTGCATCGAGATCGTACCACCACTGGCACAGCGATCCAATCTACAAAGTGAAATCTGTTTTATGTACTGGTATATAGTATATATCTCGATGTTGTGAAAGTGTGTGACCATGATGGTATTGTGACCCTCTACAAATCGTACCGCGATGGTATTGTGACTCTTTAATCATCTTGAGGTGATGAGAGTACTTTCTGCCATATTCACCATGACCTATGTGTACAGTCTGAGCAGTCTTGGTATTGTGTACTCTCCAGATTTCCATCATGGTTCGTGGGAGCATCGAATATTGAACGTCGAAGGATTTCTACACAGAAGTGTGTATGAGAGATTACGGGAGTGTTTAATTTGCATAAAAACATGCGAATGGAGGGTATGCTTTCCATAAGGCTCGACAATTATCAATGAGAGGCGACCTGCGACGTGTATGCTGTCATTTCTCCGACGGTTTATCTTGGCTCTGCCATTGCAAAACATTAACTTCAATGTGGTCTTAAGTCACTTTCAAGGGGTAACAGTGTGGTTTTATTGAAGGGCATAGAAGAAACGATACTGATGAGACAGCATGGATTGAATTGGTGACAACTGGTGCATACATGAAGGTGGGAACACATTCACGGGAACACCGTTCAGTCGTAGAAACAATTGACTGCTTTCTCTACTGTAACAAACTGAACTGTAATAACACTAACCAGCTCTACTGTAACACACTGAACTGTATTAACGCTAACCAGCTCTACTGTAACACACTGAGCTGTAGTAACGCTAACCAGCTCTACTGTAACACACTGAACTGTAGTAACGCTAACCAGCTCTACTGTAACAAACTGAACTGTAATAACACTAACCAGCTCTACTGTAACACACTGAACTGTAATAACACTAACCAGCTCTACTGTAACACACTGAACTGTAGTAACGCTAACCAGCTATACTGTAACACACTGAACTGTAGTAACGCTAACCAGCTCTACTGTAACACACTGAATTGTAGTAACGCTAACCAGCTATACTGTAACACACTGAACTGTAGTAACGCTAACCAGCTATACTGTAACACACTGAACTGTAGTAACGCTAACCAGCTCTACTGTAACACACTGAACTGTAATAACGCTAACCAGCTCTACTGTAACACACTGAACTGTAGTAACGCTAACCAGCTATACTGTAACACACTGAACTGCAGTAACGCTAACCAGCTCTACTGTAACACACTGAATTGTAGTAACGCTAACCAGCTATACTGTAACACACTGAACTGTAGTAAAGCTAACCAGCTCTACTGTAACACACTGAACTGTAATAACGCTAACCAGCTCTACTGTAACACACTGAACTGTAGAAACGCTAACCAGCTCTACTGTAACAAACTGAACTGTAGTAAAGCTAACCAGCTCTACTGTAACACACTGAACTGTAATAACGCTAACCAGCTCTACTGTAACACACTGAACTGTAGTGACGCTAACCAGCTCTACTGTAACACACTGAACTGTAGTAACGCTAACCAGCTCTACTGTAACACACTGAACTGTAGTGACGCTAACCTGCTCTACTGTAACACACTGAACTGTAATAACGCTAACCAGCTCTACTGTAACACTCTGAACTGTAGTGACGCTAACCAGCTCTACTGTAACACACTGAACTGTAATAACACTAACCAGCTCTACTGTAACACTCTGAACGGTAATAACGCTAACCTGCTCTACTGTAACACACTGAACTGTAATAACGCTAACCAGCTCTACTGTAACACTCTGAACTGTAGTGACGCTAACCAGCTCTACTGTAACACACTGAACTGTAGTAACGCTAACCAGCTCTACTGTAACACTCTGAACGGTAATAACGCTAACCAGCTCTACTGTAACACACTGAACTGTAATAACGCTAACCAGCTCTACTGTAACACTCTGAACTGTAGTGACGCTAACCAGCTCTACTGTAACACACTGAACTATAGTAACGCTAACCAGCTCTACTGTAACACACTGAACTGAAATAACGCTAACCAGCTCTACTGTAACACTCTGAACTGTAGTAACGCTAACCAGCTCTACTGTAACACTCTGAACGGTAATAACGCTAACCAGCTCTACTGTAACACACTGAACTGTAGTAACGCTAACCAGCTCTACTGTAACACACTTAACTGTAATAACGCTAACCAGCTCTACTGTAACATACAGGTGATAGCTGTTCGTGAAAGAAAGGTGGGAACGCAATCAAGGGAACACTGTTCTATCACAGTAACAATTTAATGCGCTGGAATGCGCTGGATCAAAGATACAACACCCAAGGCCTCAGTGAAACTCTTTAAGAGGTTTTATGATAGCTTTTAGATTTGTTTTTGACGGGTGCCACAGGTGGGGCAGGATACGCTCACCTTTTCGTGAACCCCTGGTAATAACCACTATTTGACAGTGATCAACAAACACATGCTCATTTACCATGATTTCTTAAGGATGAGGAAAAGGTTTTGTAGTTTTTTACATACTAAACAAAAGACTTTGTGTTTACAGGAACATTTATAATTCAAGAAGGTTTTAATAGCACTCTTTTATCTAAATAAACTTATGTATAACGTATGTGTCACTTCAAATTCACAGGAATACATATAATTCAAAGGAACACCCTCAACTGTTTGTTGCATTCAAAATATTTTGCGTAGGAAAGATCTGCACCTGTCTTCATTCTCCATTCAGTTGACAAAGCGTGAGTTCCACCTACGTCAGCCGACGATGGGAACGTGGTTACACTGGGACTGGGTCTTCTGCACGTCGATTGACACCGTAACCATGGCTACATGACTGGATGACGATGTCTCCTTAGCGTAAAGCTGTTACACATAAGGAGCGGTATTAATAACATACGCTGGCACTACTCAAATATACTGAAACGTCGTAATGTTTTCAAAATCTACCGTAACATATACAGAACTGTAGTAACATCTACTAGCTCTACCGTAACATGCAGAACTATAGTAGCATCTACTAGCTCCCCCGTAACACATACAGATCTGTAGTAACATCTACTAGCTCTACCGTAACACATACACACCTGTAGTAGCATCTACTACGTCTACCGTAACACATACAGATATATAGTAGCATCTACTAACTCTACCAAGCGTTGGCTCGTCACGCCGAAGACCCGGGTTCGAATCCACACATGGGCACAATGTGTGAAGCCCATTTCTGGTGTCCCCCGCCGTGATATTGCTGGAATATTGCTAAAAGCGGCGTAAAACCAAACTCAGTCAGTCAGTCAGTCAGTACTAACTCTACCGTAACATACAGATCTGTAGTAACATCTACTAGCTCTACCGTAACATACAGTAACAGCTACTATCTCTACCGTAACACATACAGAACTGTAGTAACATCAACTACCTCTACCGTAACATACAGATCTGTAGTAACATCTACTAGCTCTACCGTAACACATACAGATCTGTAGTAGCATCTACTAGCTCTACCGTAACATACGGACCTGTAGTAACATCTACTAGCTCTACCGTAACACATACAGATCTGTAGTAGCATCTGTTACCGTAACACATACAGATCTGTAGTAGCATCTACTAGCTCTACCGTAACATACAGATCTGTAGTAACATCTACTAGCTCTACCGTAACACATACAGATCTGTAGTAGCATCTGTTACCGTAACACATACAGATCTGTAGTAGCATCTACTAGCTCTACCGTAACACATACAGATCTGTAGTAGCATCTACTAGCTCTACCGTAACATACAGATCTGTAGTAACATCTACTAGCTCTACCGTAACACATACAGATCTGTAGTAGCATATGTTACCGTAACACATACAGATCTGTAGTAGCATCTACTAGCTCTACCGTAACATACAGATCTGTAGTAACATCTACTAGCTCTACCGTAACACATACAGATCTGTAGTAGCATCTGTTACCGTAACACATACAGATCTGTAGTAGCATCTACTAGCTCTACCGTAACACATACAGAACTGTAGTAACATCTACTAGCTCTACCGTAACATACGGACCTGTAGTAACATTTACATTTACTAAACCCCAAATAGCTCAACTGTCCCATACGGAACTGAAGTACACCAACCAGCTGCATTGTACAGATGATACTTGTTGCTTGAGGAAATTTATAAACCTTTCTTCGCATGAAATGTAGGTTTTGACCGACATCTCCTTTCTTCCCGAGGTGGTTGACGACACTAATTGTTTTGGCGGTTTAAACACAATCTCCGTAATAAGAAAACCAATATTTGGATAAAGATGTTATGCTGTAAGTCGATGATAACGATATGATGGAATAATGATTTGAACATAATGGGATAGAGATGTAAGGATGTGACGAAATACGGAGATGTTAAGGTTATAAGGACAATGCTGTGATAATACGTAGAAAGCTACGGAGATGTAATTATCATAAAGAAGGATGTGGAAATAAGGAAGGAAGCATGTTCTAGAAGTAACTACCGTGCCTGTTTAACCCACCTCAACTGTAATCAAGTCGTATGGGTATGTCTGCAGTGCGGATGCATTGATCACATTGAGGAAGATCTGTGCCTGGGAATATGCCCTCTTGGGCGATACTTGAAACACCGTGTCGTGTTTGTTGCCGATAGACCGTAGATAGATAACCATGATGCCATTTGGACCCTGTTGGTAGACAAGAAGAAACTGAAAGGGTACATTTGACTTTGTTGCCAGGCAACAGTTTCAACGTTTATAAAGCTTTGCTGATGATAATGATGATCAAATAACTTTGCAGAAAGACCCTGCTCGGTTGTACCGGAAAAGTGGTGAAATGTAGACACCAAACGCAGAGCTGTCAACCCCTAAAGATGGTTTGGAGTGAGACTGAAAAAAATAAGCGGGGGTCCAGGGACCTCAGGTCCCTGGTCATGTCGAGGGCGACGCCCTGGTGGGGGGTCTTTGGGGGGCGAACCCCCCCGCCCCCGAAAATAAGGTTTAGTGATTTTCAGGAGCATTTGGAGCCTTCTGGTGGCATTATTTTGACACTAAAAGATGCATGCTAATTAATAATAATAAGCCTAATCATTCGCATAAACATCGTTTTAGTACTTCGTTCATTCAGGCGTTCTTTCAATGTTCAACTTTACGCAAAAACGAACGAAAATGCGTATTAATTTTGAAATTATTTTTGGCTACCAGATATGCGTGAGATTATTATTTGGAGGCGTGAGAGCGTGACATTTGTCAATAAAGCGTGAGACTCACGCCAAATGCGTGAGAGTTGACAGTTATGCAAACGCTGGATAGGCAGGAATATTGCTCTACAAGATTGAACGGTAACGTTTTGAAAGTATGATTGGTACTACCAGTAACACGTTCTAGCATCAAACAATGTACAACAAGAAACACGTTCTTGCATCAAACAATGTACAACAAGTAACACGTTCTTGTATCAAACAATGTACAACAAGTAACACGTTCTTGTATCAAACAAGGTACAAGTAACACGTTCTTGTATCAAACAATGTGCAACAAGTAACACGTTCTAGCATCAAACAATGTGCAACAAGTAACACGTTCTTACATCAAACAATGTTCAACAAGTAACACGTTCTTACATCAAACAATGTGCAACAAGTAACACGTTCTTACATCAAACAATGTACAACAAGTAACACGTTCTAGCATCAAACAATGTACAACAAGTAACACGTTCTAGCATCAAACAATGTACAACAAGTAACACGTTCTTGCATCAAACAATGTACAACAAGTAACACGTTCTTGTATCAAACAATGTACAACAAGTAACACGTTCTTGTATCAAACAATGTACAACAAGTAACACGTTCTTGTATCAAACAATGTGCAACAAGTAACACGTTCTTACATCAAACAATGTGCAACAAGTAACACGTTCTTTCATCAAACAATGTGCAACAAGTAACACGTTCTTACATCAAACAATGTGCAACAAGTAACACGTTCTTACATCAAACAATGTACAAGTAACACGTTCTCGCATGAAACAATGTACTATAGTAATACGTTCTTCCATCCAACATTATCTTGCCTCACACATAAATGTACCCCGCTTACAAGCGAGTAACATGTACCCCGCTTGGAATGCCGAACTCAGTTGGTACTTCGTAGTAGTAATTCTTTATCTCGATTAACATTGAATCACGTATGTACGGAATGAATCACGTATGTTTTTCTTGTCGTCTGGTACCCCATACTATGATCCGATACCTGTGCTTCAAACAGTTCAAAATTATCATTGAGGTTTTCGGTAAGATAAATACGTTGTTCACTGGTCCCTCGGGGCCCATGGGTTGATGTGCCCTCGAGGGTACATTAGCCCATCTCCTTCTCGAGATCAGTGAACAACTTGTAATGTACTACCAGTAACAAGATCTTTCATTCTCTAGAATCTGTACATTCTATATGTATGTGTTTTTTGATAATTTGGTCCAATTACACTTCCTCTGACGATTTTAAGATCTGGTCGACTGTTGATTAGGATCCATTGTTGTGAAGTGGCGATAATGCTGGTTCGATGTCTCGAGGTGCAACTGTCATGGGTGAGTAATACTGAATGGACATTACGGAAACATGCATCCTGTTTTGCTCCATGGTTGATAGTTGATTATTCAAAACCAGTTTTCAGATACGGAAACGTTACTTGCGTTAACAACAGAATCCAAGAATGTCGACCCGAACAAATGACAAACTTATAGATTTCGTGGTTTACACTGTATTGCCTCTGTTTCCTTCTTCTGGTGCTGGACGTTGCCCAACGTGAGGGAAGGCCAGTGGCATTGTACATTGACCACAACAGCAGCCAGCATCAGAGAATGAGAATAGGACCTGTAAGTCTCGAGAGGCGCTTCTCCCGATACTAAGCTGCCAGACGGGGCCCAGCTTACTTCCAGTACCAGATTTCCGGTGACAAGCATATATTCAAGAACCAGTTCTGGTTCCAAATTGCGCGACCGCCAAATATGACTTTACTAGACCGGACCAAGTGTACGTCGTTTGTCACCGGGAGGACTAAGGTCTCGCGACGTGCCGTGACCTAGTTACGGGTCCGATATAACAGAGTTAGAAATATTCTTATGTTTGACATCAACATTTGTCCAAAAGTCCATACAAAATGATTTCCAGTTAGGCTTGGATTTTTCAGTTACTCAAATCACTATATCGATTCATTGTTGTCTTTCGACATGCTTGCTAATACACCGTGTCAAACCGATAGCGTATTGTTGCTTTGTTGAAAAAGTATGGCGGTCTTAGGGATCCAGCCTTCCGCACTAAGGGCAGACGCTCTATCCACAAGGCCACGGAGGCAGACCAGAACAGCAGTACCCAAGGCCACATTACTTAGGTAGGGCACGAAGGTCACTCAGGTAAGGGACGGGCAATTTCACAGAAAAAGCTAACGTTACTAGTATATTTACTAAGTCTGTCAATTTACGGGTATTCTAAGAGGGTTGGAGGTATGCCATCGCCATGTAAGGATTTACTAAAGATATTTGATAGTATGATCGTGCCAATTGTGTGTTATGGCTCAGAATTATGGGGTATATACTATCGTAAAGACGTAGAAAGAGCACAGTTGAAATTCTGTAAGTGGATTCTTAGAGTTGGTATATCTACATCAGATAATATGGTATTGGGGGAATATGAGCGTTTGCCTCTACAGCTGGTATACCTGACCAGAGCAGTTAACTACTGGTGTCGACTCATTACTCTACCTCCTAACAGGCTACAAAACCAGTGTTATCAGATGTCCCTTGATAATGTAGGCCGTACTACCTGGGTCACACACATCCGAGATATCGTATTTAGATTTGGGTTTGGTTTGTCTGGGTTACCCAGCAGGCTGGTTGCATAAAATCTTCCATCTCTTTATTTAGACAAAGATTATCAGACAATTTGCAACAATTATGGATTTCAAACTTAAGCACTTCCTCCAAGTGTAACTACTATAGACAGTTCAAATCATTGTTAAACGTAAAATCATATTTGTCAGGTGATATTCCTTATTACTTAAGATCTTCAAGAAACTGGTAGAACGTGCTATAGAAACTGGTAGATACAAAAAGTCAGAATTTAAGGATAGGCCCTAGGGTTTGTTTATTTTGTAAATTTAAGAAAAAATATTTTATTGAAGATGAGCTTCACATACTGTTTGTCTGTGAAACCTATGATATTCTTAGAAAGAAATATACATACCCGTTTATACCTTATGTTACATCTCATTATGTGCCGCAAGATATTGTGAATTTACTGACATCACGCAATGTTTCTACCTTGCATAGTATACGTATGTTTTTATATATAGTATGGAAACTGAGAGCCAACACTACCCACAAGTACTTAGCCTTGCAGTTATTGCTGGTACACAGTAAGGCTCATTATTTATAACCAACAATTTATAAATGCATTTTGTTGTATATATAATATTTATTACAAATTTGCATACCTGTGCCTGCTCTGCAGATATATTCTCACTCATTTATTATATGATATCACCAGGAAAGTATGTATCATAGGCCCAATGCCTCTTTATTGAATCTGTCTGTCTGTCTGACTAAGTCTGTAATAATGCACCTGAGTTATGAGAGTAATACTGCTGAGATGCTTAATGGCACCGTAAACAGATTTTGTTTTGTTTTCAAAGACCAAGTGATAAACCGCTATATTTTAAGTAGATGATTGCTGCCTTACCCTATCCTCGTCCAACACTGTGAGACTCTGGGGTTGTGTAAAGACAACTGGTGCCCCAGCGGAGACGTCTCTCGCCGTGTACGCCTTTACCTTCCCAGCGTTAAAAGTAGGGTGGTTGTCGTTGATGTCAGTGACTAACACTATCACCATTACCCATGCCGACGACAACCCGTACTGCAGCCTGTCCCCACTGTCCTCAGTAGCCTGTACCAGGTGGAATGACATGACTGTTATTCGAAACGCACATTATTTGGATGAAGATTAGATTATTTCCCAACAATCTTTAAACGGTTTTAACATACTAAAATAAAGATATGACATTCTTATAAAGATTCACTATATATACGAAATTTCACAAGCTCACAACTAAACATTGCCTTGTGGATCGTCTGGCATTGTTCTCCCATACTGGGTAGACAAGGTATTATACTGACAAGCGTCGAGGATCGGATAACTTCCATGAGTAATCGTCGTACCAAGCTACAGTCAACTACCGTTGTGTCGAAATCAAAGCTTGATCCCGTGTGGTCCTGTGCAAAGAGCTCAGGACACAAATCAGATGAAGTTAAGCAACGTTGGGCGCGCAGAGCCCTTGGATGGGTGACCGAGTTTGGCAGCTTGACTCCTGAGAGTTTCTAGGGCTTCAGTCCTCCCCCACAACGAAGCATATGTGATACATGTGGTCTCACCTTAGGCAAGTGAGTTTGTTCAAAATTGACTCTGATCACCCAGCAGAAAATGGGTACCCGGTGGGATAAATCATGTGACAATAACCTTCTAGCGCCTAACAGGCAGCTTGGGTTATTCGGGGTTATAATGAAATGTGACCTGTATGCTTAGGGCATGTCCCTCAGTAATGTGGATAAGGCGCTCTAAAAGCACTCTTATCATTATTATTATCCCTTGTTTAGTCAGCACGTTGTGTTTGTGTCGAACCTCGGATTACTCGAAGTATTTACGTAGGTCCCTTCAACTTCGACACCACGGTTGACTGTACTTGATTTCACACGTGACCCTTTACAGACGGCATAGTAACTGTTTACTGTTGCACAAGATAGTCCGGCGCCGTAACATTTAACCAACCATTACTTTCTAAAGCCAACCCTGAATTAATTCGCCTCGCAACATTTACAGTCTTTCTCTCACCGTGACATTCAGCATGCAGGCGCCATTGTTATCTTCGAATAAGACGTCCTCTCTATCAGGACTTGATGTGAGAGTTATCTCCCCTGTGTCAGCGTCAAGTTTGAAGATACTGGAACAAGGGCCTTGAAAGGCCAATCATGGGTTATTACACAACTGTAGAATCTCTTGGTCAAAACAACGCGTTTTAGGTCATCGTATTGCAGCTAGAGTATCTGTTAGCATTGTTCTTGACGTGATAAGAGATTTGTGTCAATATGAAGAAAACAGCAAAGCGAGCAAAAACCATTGTAGGTACAAGGTAATTTGAAAAACTTGATTTTTTTCGGATGCCTGAACGTGATAATTAGCAAGTAAAGATGTGTTGAGAAAAGTATTATCACAGACTATCACAGCGGGTCTCTCTGACACACATTTTAAAGACATTGTTTGTGCATGCATGACCCTGGCAAGTCTGGGCATACTGTACAGTGAAACACCACAGCCCCTGTGGTTTATTAGAACTGTTGATTGTTTTGCAGTAATAACTGCAAATCTATAGCCCGGAAAGCTCAAAGTACAAACCGACTGGATGTAAAAGTATAGATTCTGATTGTAACATTGTTGTTTTTTGATTGACATTTTAAGAACTGATTATTATTGTGTGGATGCTCACTGACTGGCTGTTTTCTGAGTAATGGTATTGACTGCAACTTGCCTGCTTCTAAGCCCAGCACCACCTTGTTCTGCAGTGTGGTATCACCGTCTGTTGCCCTCACTGTCACAACACTGCTACCCTGGGCCAATACATCACCGACGGTGGTAAAACGATACATACGGAGATTGATTGACTGATTGGTTGTTGTTTAACGCCGTACTGAGCGATATTCCAGCTACATGTATATGGCTGCGGTCTGTAAATAATCGAGTCTGGACCAGACAATCTAGTGATTAACAGCATGAACATCGATCTACGCATTTGGGGTACGATGACATGTGTGAGTCAAGTCAGCGAGCCCTGACAACCCGAGCCCTTTAGTCGCCACTTACGACAGGCATGGGTTGCTGAAGACCAATTCTAACCCGGATCTTCACGGGTTTACATACGACGAAAATTAGAAATGGCGCCATAGTCTTTAGCGACACTTTTGCAGTAAAAAATGTTTCAGTTTATTGCGACTGAAGTGTCAGAGCCAGAGTCACGGGAGTTGCTGTTAGGGCGTGTAATGTCTTGGGTAGAAGCATCAGTGCAATGCATGAGTGCAATAAAGCCCTTTTAAAATTCCTCGATTTCAGAAGTATTTTCACTCGTTAAATTTAATATGATTAATTAGATCCTTTCGTTGCATTATTGAAATATGTAAACTCCAAGATCCACCTGTGCATGATATTTCCTTTAAAACTACCAAATATGGGTATAGATGCTATCCTCCACGAGCAGATTCTACGCTGTACATTAGACAACTGATCGACCACCGTCGCAAAGTGTCCGACTAAATTACGCCACAGCAGAACTTAATCATGCATTAACAAGGACAAACACACAGTGATGCTGGCCTCATTCATATCCTGTATTTCTCATACATTTTCACATTAGCTCAACCCTTTAATATCTGCTCGATAGAAAATAAACATGCAAGACTGCTTTTTTAAATTAAATTACCCCTGGCGTTGTTCACGCCTGCTGCATATGGAAATAACTCCTTGACTTGAGTGTTGTAAATCTAAATCTGTGACAGCGGCCTGAACAACTTATTTACACAGAGATTTGCTTTAACATATTTACCACATGGGCGTTCTCTGATATATGGACGGTGTACGAAGGTCGCTCAAACACAGGCGGGGTGTCCTGGGCATCTGTCACAGTAACGTCCAACGTTGACGTCGACGTAAGGCCACCGCCATCCTGTAAACGTCAGAAATATATACGCCACAATAGCCCATTTGACGTGAAAGAGCGTGTCGAGCTGTACACATGGGCAATGCGTGGTTGAACTGATGTGAATCGTAGTTCAGCCGGTTACAGGATGCAATGGAATTCAAACGTCCACTGATGCTGCAACATGTGATTATATACTGTATAACTCTGCACAACTCGTTGCCTCCATTAGCACCACGAGGCAACCCCTTCCTCTAGTCCGTTATCGAATACAGGGACTCGCGAACATCCGGGGAAGAGGGACGGAAATGGATGACTTTGAATACGGTGACACGGGTCACATTCATGAACTAGCTTCAAACGTAAACTATCATTCGTGTTGTCACATATGTTATATTTGGGATTACACTTTCCTTGTAAAGTACAGATTCTAGTACCTTTGTTGGGTTGAGTCACATGAATGGCTATCGTTTAGAGAAAATTGCATGCTGGTCCAGAGGCGGATACAGCTTTTCGAGAAATGGGGGTAGGGGTAGGGGAGGTGGGGTGGGGTAGGGGTTTGCACACTCTTGAGAAAGGGGGGGTGCACACTTCATTTTCACGAGAGTTTCATTGGTCATTTAATAAACTTTCAGGACAAGGGGATGGGGGTTGGGGTGCAGTCCCCTCTGGATCCGCCTATGTTGGTCAAATGAAATCCTGAAACTGAAACATATGACCCTACCATAAACATTTTCGTTTGATCTGCTATGTTCATAGTCCTGATTTACATATAACTTGAATGGCGACATGCGTGAGTGTTATATTTATAAACTGTTGCTACAGCGGAGACAAGTTAACTACGGGTGGTTGGTGGTATTGTGTAGTTCAACAATGGCGTCTCACCATTGGAAATTACTAAGCTAGTTGCATTTTTTCGTAGTCGATCATTATGATAAACTTTTGTATAAAATACGTTTCTTGAAGAAATCGATAAAAAGTCTTTTGTGAGATTATGGTTCAACAGAAGTGCAGATTGTTTTCTTTTCGTGTCATTTTTTTTTTGTCTTGTGTAATGAAGCGTAAACTCCTATAATAAAACACACACCTCGAACCAGTTATGTTTCTGCTACATCTAGTGTGAAGTAGACGGTGGATGAATGTTGTATCCTGTCGCAGCTGGCACAGTACCACGATGACATACAATGTCAACTTACACAGAACACTGATTCTACATGTTACCCACACCTACTATACGCTGGGATACTAGCCAGGTAGTTGTGACCAAGATCCCTATATGGGTAATGAAGTAAGGAGTCAGCTACCGTTGCAGTGATGTTACAGCCGTACGAAGTCCTCTGTTCAAAGTCCAGTTTGCCTCCAAGAGTAATTTCCCCTGTTGTTGCTGCTATATGAAAGGGCGTGGTCGTTCCATCTGACAACTGATAACACATACATTTAATAGCAGACATGTTACCTCAAGTCTCACGGACCAGAAACATCTTCAAAGGAAAAGATATCTCCAAGTATTTATTTTGTCTAGGGGGAATTAAAATGAACATCACTTCAACAGTACATGAACTACACACACACACACACACACGAAAGCACGCACGCACGCACGCATGCACACACACACACACATACACGCATGCATATACACATATACATATGTATGTATAGACCCCAGGCGGGTCTTTTGTTAACACCTGACAAAATGTCTTCCTGTATACTTATTGTTTCTATTTTATTCAGAAACAAGGAAAGGTGCAGATATTTGCAATACACGCAATTTGATAATAGTTATTGAAAAATTGGCTGTGTGGTTTATAGACCGTCTAGTCTTCTCACTACAGAACAAACCCATTGCCAAGACATCCTACCCATTTGGCAATCTGAGGCATCAATTGTTATGTCTCTTTCATATATTAATCTTTGTCCTATACAGGCAGAATTTCAATTAGAAATTTACAAACAGTTTGAATAGAGATCCATGCAAAAAGTGCATCGGATCTATTTCGTCTAAGTTCATACTCCAAAATAACTTAAATCTGCGAAACAAAATGGAAATATTTGATTGACACATTCATTTGCTGAAGTAGTTTGTCTAGACCTCCCAGTACTGCAAACGTCTAAAATGAACCCAGTTTAGAGTTTACCAAGTCCTTAGAGGTCCTTTTTAATGTTGGATAGTTGTTTGTCTCTATGAGATCTAGTAGTATATGTTTTCAGAGATAAGGCGTTTATTTAATGTCACTGCATGTGCCATTCATATGTTAAATGTCAAGGCACGCACGAATGGTTCAGAGTTTACATAACGTATTTCACACTGCTTGAAACAAGATCAGTACAAATACAACTAATTCCAGCTTGCCATATGAGAATGTATTGTTACATAGCGCTTTGGGGAAGCATAATGACACATGCAGTTACATGCTCGCCGTGTAATCTGGATGTTCTATAGCTTGCTAATCCTTGTGATAACAACAGGTGACATCAGAACTAATCTTAAAACTCGTTCAAAATATCACAGTGCGATAAGGTCTCACAACAACACAACACTCGTCCTTTATCAGAGGTACTGAGGTAAAATCAGAATAGCTGTGTGTGCACACATCCGGCACTCATAATCTCTGGGCCAATGATAGCTGGCCAACTTGTGCACGTATGTCAGGTGCCTGGGTTGACAAACACGACTTCGACCCACGGGGATTAGCATGGGTGAGGATATATGTGAGATAGTCTGTCAGGTCCTGGTAGTTTTTGTTGCAGTGAGTGACTCAACTATACCTAGTTGAGTTAAAGGCGTTATGTCCATTGTGTGGTGTCCATCTCCAGCAAATGGTTGGAGAATGTGAACCGGAGACATTGTTTCTCCCGCTCTTGTAGTAACGGAATGTTCTGCTTTTATAAACAGTTGGACATTTACATAAAAGTAAAACTATGTGACAAAGGGAGGCACCTTAAGGTTAACATTTAAACAAGCTCTATTACCACATTAATGTTAGATTAACGCCCACTCTGCCAATATACAGTTCTTTATCTGAAAGAGACAAACAACTGTACATTAAAGGACCCCTAAGGAGGTGGAAAACTCTTGGCTTGATACATTTAGGACCTTTGCAGTGCAGGGAAGTGTGTTTGGAAGGGACTGTAAGACAAACTACCCCAGGGTATGCAATATTACAATATATATGTTATTGCATTATTACATAGCACGGTGATAAAGGTATTGATTATATCTAAGACTGCCTGCTCGATTTCCTGCTTGATTGCTTCTTGATTGGTTGACTGGTTCATTGATTTGTTGGTTGATTCAGGGATTGACGGATTCAAATATATTACTTGATTATCAGGTAAATAGGTAGATCAACTAGTATTTCACCCCTCCCCCATCTAACAGATTATACGGTAGGAGATGATGAGTAGTGTAGATACCTGGAGTGAATACGTGATCATTCCCCCAATACCGACGTCAGCGTCCGTGGCGTTCACCTGGTAGATGACCTTACCAACAGCAGTTGTCTGAAACATTGGAACACTTATTCAGACCTTACCCTAACTACAAGAAGCATGTAATAACGGAACAAAATAGTTAGAATACCCATCTAGTATTGGTTAGAAAGATGAGGTGGTGCTTGTACCATGGATAGGGGTCAGTTACCTTTGTCTTAATAGGTCGTCCATAGTATCTCAGAGGCCCTTCCACTACCATCACCACCATTATTTACACCACCAAGACCACCAAGACCACCACCACCACCACCAACAACAACAACAACAACACCACCAACCGACCACCACCACCACCACCACCACAACAACAACAACAACAACAACAACAACAACACCAACACCAACACCAACGACAACAACACCACCACCACCAACACATGTGCATGTTCGTCAGAACAAAAAAAAGTCATGTCCAAGATATTTTTATGGATTTAACTTCTTTTTTAATTTCTCTCACGACGTTTCGAGACCATTCCAGGTCCCTTCATCAGGTGAACTGGCAGTTAGGACTATGACATAAAAATATCTTGGACATCAATGTACAACTTCTAAATGCCACTGAAAGACAAAAAAAGTCATAACCTTTAATACAACGTTAAAAACACGTTTCACCTCACCACCCTTTATTCTGTTTTGGAGGACGATCCCCACCCTACAAGATATGTTAATTCTGTTTTGGAGGACGATCCCCCTCCTTACATAACTGGTCTAGACATGCCAAACACATATACATCAATACGTACATGGTGACAATAAGATGTAGTGGAGATATTCGGATGTTAATGTATCACATAAGATGCACTAACCTCTGACAGCGTGATGTTCTGTGGAAGGTTGAGAAAGTGGGGAGTTTCGTCGTTTATATCCGTAATGATTAAATTACACCTCATTTGAACCTGAAATTGATTTATATCAAAGTACAATGCCAGTATGATAACATGAGACACAGAACTGTAATGTGGACACATCCTACAGTCATATCAGACCAAACAAGTACACGGATACATCACGGCACAAAGTAACAAGCATTGAAACAAAACTGGCAGCCACAGAATTTACTGCTTCTAATATATATATATATATAAATAACAAAATGTACGTATAACAATATATTATTATATACAACAACAGTTTACATTTTTAGTGACCAGCTGAATTTTGTCAATAATATATTATCACCAGTACCTTGTAGATACCGTCCGTGACATCAAACTTCAAGTGTCGTACAGAAGAATGCTGAAGACAAATGCATGATCATTTTATTTTTTTTATAGATTTCATCAATGATATTGATATTGAGTTATATCAACTCAACTCACGCAAAAGCACAGGCACCTGCTTTTTCAGTATGTATATATAGCATCAATCATGATCACATGGTTTAAGAATCGTTTCTTCACTTTGACATTAATTAAGCACCATCTGTATCCAAGGGCAATATCCAACAATTTGGTCTAAACAGGCGATCTTAACCTACCATACTGGAATGCACATGTAAAGCACGTACTTCACACAATATCCCAGAAGCTATTGCCCCCATGTTCGCATTGGGGTACACCTTTAATTGCCACTACAGTTTTCTGAAATGATTTAATATAAGACAGTAATACAAGTTAACTTTTCGTGCCATGACAAGACGTAAACTTTTACAAATGGCAAGTTATTGGCAAGCATGACGCAAGTATGTTCTGTCGCAACATCGGTGCTAACTTGAAGAGTAACAACATTGGTATTAGTCAACTTGTGACTGGTGAAATATAGGATCGCAATCCCATGACCCATACCGAGGAACTGCACGGTCCGTGGAGAGTCAGAGTCCAACTCAACACCAACACTGTCTGGGTCGGGGTCCCATCAGACGTCTTTACCTCACAGACAGACACAGATAGGAACATCTGGCCTGGTGCAGACTCGGTACTGATGTGTTCCTCAGTAGTGCTTCATACAATTACAACAATCAGTATTTGAGAATTGTGTGCATGTCAGGGCCCCGTTTCATAAAGTTCTAGTAAGCCTAAGATGTCGTAATTTTTTCTCGTAGCATTCGTACCTCCTATTCTATACTAAGAGGTACGAATGCTACGAGAATAGTTACGAGATCTTTGGCTTGCGAGAGCTTTGTGAAACTGGGCCCAGTTGGTACCCATGGTGGCAATACCTTCCGCCATTGTTGATATTATTGCAAGCAAATTGTTACCAAATTTCAATTTCAGTGTTTGTTTTCTTCCGAAATGAAGTATGTTACAATTCTAATTTAATATGCGGAATGCGGTTTCTAAAGAATATACATCAACATGTTGAAGATAGAGAGAAAGGGTGCTTGATTAATGTTTGTGTGTGTATATTTGAGGAAAGGACTGACCACGAGCGATATCGTTATCATATGTTTGTACAGAATTATTTACAAAATCCCTGTCCAAATCTGTTTTGAGGACGACATCCACTGTCCATTCATTATTAGTCTTCCTGACTGTGTGGTCCAGCTTGACCAGGTCCCCCGTCGCAGTATCCCCAACTGTGAAAACCAAGTCGGAGGGACCGTCACTGTCAGAGGCTGTGAGGGTAAGCAACACGGAACCTGACAGACAGACAGATAGTGTCTTTGAGTCTCACCTCATATATACAGTTTTAGTACTAGTAAAAATCATATAGGAACATTTGAACAGAGATTACCTTGAGGCTTCCGGCTACAAGTAAATAATCCAATTTTACAATACAAATAACTCCTTGGTTCTGTGTGGTTATCTTTCATGTTTACGCCTAAGGAGAGGTTTAAAATATTAACAGAAAGTTGATACATGGAACTATTAATATGTTCTTGAACAAAAGACCCGTTACATATAGTGATACCGCAGTCCTCTAAAGATTAATATTAAATTGATTCAGAAACCCATCGATACTAAATGCAATAATGTATCATTATCAGATGCTTCAACAAAAGATCAAAGGCTGTAATGTAACCAGCGATAAAGCAAACGTTCTGAATGGGCTGATGTCATAACTGTGTCTCTCCCGTTATCTAACTCCTGTGTAATAACATTACTTTCATTACTGCCAAACAAGATGGTGCATTCACATCAGTTATCGATCTGTGAAATAGTCTGTCGAATAGCTAAATATTATAAACAAGGAAGACATGTTGCAAGATGTTGTCAACATCTCTCATGCCGCGGGGTTATGTCACTGCAGTCACACACAGCCAGTTACAAAAACATCTCTCATGCCGCGGGGTTATGTCACTGCAGTCACAGACAGCCAGTTACAACAACAACTGCGTCGAGGAATAAGGTAGTTCTTCAGAGCGAATGAATGCTCAGCGTGCTCTTCAGGAACATCTTTTGTAGATGAAAAAGAGTTAATTGCGAACTACATTTGTCAGTCAGTCAGTCAGTCAGTGACAATATAGCGTCGTAATATAGCATATGCAGGACGTAACAATGGCCGACATATTAGACGTGACGGGAGAGATTTCCGAGGTTGTTGATATGTGGCTAGTACAAGTGTCGGTCATTGCTAATCATTTGGCCGATCATTTAGTGATTATATGTCAAACATACTAAGGAAATTTATAGATTGGCCTGGACAATCACGTGACAATCACGCCGATCCCCTCCGTAATTTGGATGTCTTCGTTTCGTTCGATCGGAGAGAAGATATTCTTGAGCAGATATGCAGGCCAACACTCTCACTTATCCCAGTTTGTGACCTTTAAGATTAAATGGCCTTAATGTTCTGAAACAACTCTCTGTATCTACTCGTGTTAGGGAATTCGAAGGGGTATCCGAGGAATGTGGAAGTAGTCCCTCAGTGTTTACGTAATTTCAAGAATACAGTCTCGTTGAAAACGTGTGAACGTCAAAATATGTCGTTCATACGGATATGAACGTCAGTTTCACGGTCATGTGACCAGCCTCCAGAGGAAAAGCCGACTATCATGTAAACACTAAATGAAGAAATTATATACGTAATACATATAATAAGAATATATAAGAAACAATATACTACAGGCGATCAAAAATATCACTGGAGCCCTTCTTCCGCTGTTTGTCCGAAGACGACGCCATATCAAGCCCCATGTCGTCGAATTACGTCGACTACGACATCATGTAATCCAACCATGCTAAGTACACTATTTCATGGCTTACGGTTCCAAACTTTTACAACAGAAAACACCTCGGCAGAGCGACCCCGAACGTCGGCTCTGCGCTCATGGGTTAGACATCCTACATATTATGATATGTAGATGTATCCTTTTCCTTCGTCCAATTTTGGTATAATCATAAACATCCATTGATCATAAACTGATGACTAAATGTGATTTTGCTACACCATAAACTACCAAAGGCACTTGGTCTGGTTTCTCTCTAATAAAACCCAAGGTTAGTATTAAATCTAGCATAATAGAATCGCACTAACGGTTGTTCTCTCTCTCTCCTCTCTCTCTCTCTCTCTCTCTCTTCCCCAGTGCGATAAATTTTAGTTTTCCTTAAAATGTTATTTGAAAAGCAAGAGGCAGCTTTAACTCTATTTACCTTCACACAGGGGACAGATCGTGTTATTTGTGTGAGTGTTCTCTAACCTACCGACTGGGGTATTTTCCGGCTTGACGAGAACGCTACTTCCTGTTTTGAAGGACGGTGGACTGTTGCAACAACCTGGAAGTAATGCACAGATTGCCATTTGTATAATCTCTCTGTCTGTTTGTATACTGACTGTGAATTGTCCGCCTTTTCACCAGTAGGTCAGATATATACTGAGTCAAAAAAGAAACTTCACATTCTTTCTTCAGGGCACTATAAAAGAACAAGAGATGGTAAGATGGTTAAATTGTTATTATTTCATTGCTGAGATCTGTGTGATGTACTCGATACACTGACAGTGCCATAATCAGTTCCATTAGGCTACACCGCCGTTCCAAAACATGGGTATACAGAATGTCAAGTCACAAGAATATATCAAGTTCAATATCGTGTATGGCCGCCCCGCGCATTCACCACTGCCAAACACCGTCTCCTCATCGACTGCCTGATGCTTGTGAACACGTGGTTGGGGATTCTGCGCCATTGCTCTTGCAAGGCAGCGCCAAGTTCCTGCAAATTCTGAGGTTGGTTCCTAAGACCACGAAGCCTTCTCTCAAGTGCATCCCAAACGTGCTCTATTGGATTAAGGTCAGGGGACCTCGATGGCCAGTCCATGACGTTGATTCCAGCGTTTTGAAGGAAATTTCGTGTATGCGGTATGCGGCTGATCATTATCATGCTGGAACTGTAGACCTGGAACATGAGCCGCCATGAATGGAACGAGTTCAGGGGGTGAGCACCTGGTCGCGGTAAGCAGCAGCTGTGAGGTTTCCACGGATGACCAGAAGTCGGGAACGGTTGTTCCCACAGAAAACACCCCACACCATGCAACTTCGGCCCCCGAATCTGTCGACTTCCTGTACACAACATTGGGCATACCCTTCACGACGTCGTCTCCAGACTCTATGCCTGCCGTCCGCGAATCTGAGGGTAAACCTGGATTCATCGCTAAAGACGACTCGATTCCAGTCTCTCTGGGTCCATCGGAGGTGACTTTGGGCCCACAGCAGACGTTGACGTTGATGAAACGGCGTCAATATTGGCCCACGATATGGACGTCGAGAATGGAGATTGGCAGCCCGCAACCGATTTCAAATGGTCTGTGAGGACAGTCGACCTCTAAACATCTCAGCCCTGGTTCGTGTAGCCGGCAGAAATCTGTCACGTAGGTGACGTAGGACGATTTGACGGTCTTCTGCTCGTGACGTCACACGTGGACGACCCGTCCTTGGGCGATCAGAAGTGGTGCCAGTTTGTTGTAGACGACCTCGCAAGTCATACACAGTACGACGGCTGCATCTCATTGCTCTTGCGACGTCAATAACTGATCTTCCCGCTTGCAACATGCCAACGGCACATTCACGTTGCACATTTGACAATCGTGGCATTTCAAGTACCGTTAGAACTGTGGTTTAAAAGTGTTTTTTCAATTCTTGAGGCCAATGCAAACACGTGCATATGAAGAAAACTTCGATGCGAAGATCATGTGATCGACTGCACTTGCAAAACCTGATTTGGCACTAACGTCATTTGCACGACGAATGGATGGGTTTGAGTGGGTTTTGCTAACGTTTTTCTAGAGTCGAAAGATAGGGATCCCATTTCGGATACATAGATGTATCATCAGAGAAGAAGTATTCATTATTTTCAAATTACATTTTGTGAAGTTTCTTTTTTGACTCAGTATATATCTCGTATGATATAATTATATAGAATGTTCTCAGAATTAATATCTTATCTTTCACTCATAAGAATACTAATCTACCCAGGGGATCGGCGACTTCCATAGTATCCAGAAGACGTGGATAGTTGCTCATAATATCGAACACTGGGTGGGCTGGATGAGATTCGATTATTTACAGACAGCCATCATATTGCTGTAATCATTGCTGAATGTGGGGTCCAATAAAGAAACAAGCCATACATGCAAATGCAGAATTGAATGAGGTTGAATATATGCCTGTATACCACAGAATATATACATGCAGGAGTGGGAGGTATTCACTGGTAGGGCTATGAACACAGTAACTAATATCTAATATATATATATATATATCAAAGGAACGCAAATAGAAGTTTGTCACAAGAATCATTAGGATTTACCCCCTTTCGTCCATACTCGTTTACCAACCTACCTCTGTCGAACAATCCATCAATGACTAGAATAACGAAAACAATAATATGGAACATGGTCTAAACTTCTCCCTAACTAGGACAGCGTTGTTCCATGGAAATCCTTATCTGTACTATTCCGCCTGTCATATGTGGGTCGGGCTGGCGATAAGTATCTTCCCGTTACAATCTGTCTATTGTTTTCTTGGAACAGATAAACAGATTAAACCTGACAATCAATGCATGAATTAAGAATGAAAAGAAGGGCAAACGAACGCTCAAGAAATCTATTCTTTTATTTTGGTTGAAAGAAAGCGTATGAATAAACTTTAAAGATATTTTGTGAAAAAGGCTATTTATTGAACTTGTCATATCAACTGTGTGAGGGAAAAACATGAATTTACAAGAATTTAACGTGAATACTATTTTGCGAGAGAGATTCTGAATACATAATGCCATTTATATAGTGGGCAAATGCAACATATGCCATATTGGGGATTAAAACTTTCTCAGATTCTCACACTCTCTTATGCTAGAAGGTTAAGAAAAACACTTGCTGTTTGAAAACATCTAAAAATAAGGCATGATTCAAAAGAAATCTCCACACCAGAATGAAGGAATACGGATTCTGTTCTGCGAATCGCTTACGTCATCGTGGACGTCAAGTGCTTAAAGATACAAGATGACAACCCACAAGGTCATCTTGTTTCTAGTTCCTTCTCGTTTTCATGGTATAACTGAAAATATACGAGTGGACGGTTTTGATTTACGCAACCGAATGAGCATTCAATGAAATGTTCAGTTATATCAAATGCCAAATTTGTAATACGTTATTAATAGAAGTACATAAGCAATATTTTCTTCCACCTGAGATTTTTTCAAAAGAAATCTTAATGCTTAGTAAACGAATAAGTTGTGATTAGGCTCTTTCGACGATATTTTATGTATATCATGACGTGGCTTCACCATTGAATTCAACGCTCTCTATGGGAAATATAACATGACAAATGCATAATGATATGTATAGGCATGCCCGACATGTGTATTCCATTGTTCACAAGGGTAGATTAATACTGATTGGAGTAATCACTGGATTTTCTGATCTAATCTATATAGAGATGGAGTATTGATAAACATAGTTGACAAATATCAAAAACCGACAAAGAACAGGAACTGACTTATAATAGAAAAAAAAGCACAACAACCCCAAAACGAACAATGTGACCTGGTAACGCTGACAGCCCTGCGCAGTAATCTAAAGAGACACAGTAGTTGTCCGGGTAGAGCGAGCCAGTCAGTTGACGACGGTTGACGATGGCGGGGTTCAGAGGGCTGTTTCTCCTTTTAGTGGCAGTTCTAGGACAGGTAACTTCTTTTTCCAAAAAAAACCCCATTATTCTACTAAATCCACAGCAATAATTAAAAGACCATTTGCACATAGGCCGCACTCATATGTTATTGCAATAATTGTATAAAAGTATTTAAAGAGTGGATTAAGGTTTAATATCAATATACGTTGTTTGGAGTTACTTATTTAATTGTTTTATATACATAGCTGAACAAGTGTGTTTAAACATGTAAGGTGTAGTGTTTGTTGAACACACAGTACGAGATATGAATGAAATAAGCTATAGTTGTTGCCAGTCTGATACATATCTCTTTGTTGCAGGTGTCCTTGGCTTTCTACACCACAACTGGTAAGAACTTAAACGAGATTAGCACATAAGTAGAAATATGCTTTGTCTCATATCACGTGTAATGGTTTCCACAAAAAGAATACTATCTCAAGAGAATCTTTCTGTTGACAACTTCTGTGTAATCCTGCTAAATATCTCTGTAAGTCGCCATTGTTTCTTCTTGTAATGTATAAAAAAATTGAATGTGATTTTAGTGGAAATAGTTGGAAATTCTCCATCTTATAGATGCCGATGACGCTTACCTGCTTTGTCTAACGTTTCTAACATTATGACCTTTACATAACCTTATGTTAATCTATAACAGCAGGGATTTCAATAATCGAGAACTCGCTCTGTACTGCTGATGACATATTCGAGTACTCTGTGATTTACCAAAGAGCACAATTTTGATGATTATGTTCATCCTTAAATAAAACTGCATTAATTAACCAATCAAATGTCAAATGAATAAAATGTAACAGTTTTAAGAACGTGAAGAGGATAATCTCATGGCATAGGTACTCTCACTGGTAGTTTATTGGGAGTTTTACGCCTTGAGTCATACGAACAATTCTCTGTCCAGATCGCAGTTGTCCACGCCAAATGTTGTTAACAACGTTCTTTCCTCACAGAAGTTTGGCATGTGCTGAATAAATTCAAAAAATATCTCTTATCACTCGCTGCTAAGCTTTATGTATGACTCATAGTTTCTAACACTAAAAAACTATCAAAACACTTCCTTATAGGTGTGCCCATGTTTCGTTTTCAAAGAAAGCCCTGTACACACTCCATTGTATGCTTGAACAGCTTATCGACGATGTATGAGTGAACTTATAGTTTTGATTCAAGTGATAGAAATACATTACAGTTCGAAATATAAATGTGCTCGTCCACAGGTCTGAAACTGTTCTGTTGACAAACTGTGTACTGCTTTCTGTGTTGTGACATTGGACAAGAAGCGCATGGTATCACATTACGTTATGCAACAAGTAGTATGAAAATCTTTCAAGGAGGTTTAAATTTGGTTGATAATATATAGTATAATTGGTAAATTCCGTTTTCTAAAACACCACGTACGAACTCGCTGTGTGCTGCCACCACCAGTACACCAACACACAGTACATTAAGACAGTACATCAGTACATCCATAAAATAGCGCACAGAACACTAACACAGAAGTACATCAGTCCACAGCACATCAATAACGTTAATACAGAAGTATGTCTGTCAACAATACATCCATAATTCACCACACGGAACATTAATTCACCAATACATCAATAAAAAGGCACATAGAACGTTAATACAACAGTACATCAGTCGACAGTACATCAATAACGTTAATACACAAGTACACAGTACATAAGTAGACAGTTCATTTGTATACTAGGTATGAATAAGCATCTTTGGTTACCCTAGACATGCAGTTTGACATGTAATGTTCCTTGAAAACTATTTTAGACATTGAAATGGTCCTGGTCATTTGTCATTTCTTAGTTCCTTGGTCGGTTGAGTAGTTTTCACATACAAGCCAATGTTCAATTTACTACACTGACACAATATGTAATGCCCATTTGTGTTTCTGAACGTTGCCAGATAAAACCAAACTCACCCACACACTCAAACGCTAGATCTGCTATTATAGACGATAAGTAAATAAAAGCGATAGAACGATTCTGACCATGTTTACGTGTTTACAAGTCACCACTAAATAGAAATGATAACACGGCGTTCCCGTAAAGGTGACCGTATCCTGATCCGGTGGCGGTACACTTAGTCGATAAGGAAAGTGAAATTTCAGCCGAAACATTGATTTGCCTTTGCATGTGTTTGTGTCGGACGCCACTGGTTGGACAGGGCCAGCTAACAATACACGCGTTATCCTGGTATCATCACAGCTTGATAGCGATTCAGAAACACCTGCTAAAGGTATAACAGTACCGTGCAATGAACACGGCTTTTAGCTGAAATGTCGTACGATTATAGAAATGGTTTTGTCGCGTTGATTGAAACGAACACATACTGTTACGAATCAGGAAGGTATAAGCCTAAGGGTTAGGAAGGTTGCCTCCGTATCAGAGACGCACGGGTTGATAAATTATTTGTTATCTTAAATCAACAGTATGGGTTACTCAAACAGTATAACCTCACTGTACTTTGGACTTATGGCTTGTTTTTAGGTTTTACAAAATCAGTAAATGCACTATCGTGTCACTTGATTTGGAGGTATATAGATCAATCGATAACCTAGTGTTTTACAGGTCGTCGCCATGCAGGTGTGCTGCCCTGCAGCAATGTGCAGTTAATACTTAATGGTTATAGCCCAAGCGGACACCTACTTAATATGATGCCGGTACAGCAGGATATGCTTACCTTTTTCGCAAACACCTGGTGTCATTACTGATTTTTCCATTGTCTGTTGATATAATTGTCACAGGAAGTTACACTGAGTGGGGTCATTTTCTGAGGACAGTCAAGATGTTTACATATTTTGTGATATGGGACAGTCGGTGTAACTAATTAGTGAGTGAGTGAGTTTTTAACTTCCCTTTTAGCAATATTCCAGCAATATCACGTCTGGGGACACCAGAAATGGGTTTCACACATTGTACCCATGTGGGGAAGCGAACCAGGGCCCTCAGCGTGAGGAGCGAATGCTTTAACGACCAGGCTACCTCACCGCCCCTAAATAAACAAGAATTGGAAGGATGCTGATACTGGATGCAGCATATAATTAAGCTGATCCTTACATAAACGTAGAGCATTTTGGTATAGTTTTAACAAATCACGAGGCAAGAGCAGCGTCATAGTCTACTGTGCAGAGGTGGCACTATGAACGTTACATCCGGCAACGTGTTCTGGAAGGGGATCGTTTTGGAGGTGGGGTGTTAGTATCAGGGGTAGGGTAAGTGCTGCAAGCTGGAACGTGAATGGTGTGAGGGACCAAGACGAGATTTTGCAAATGGCCACTTTAGCGTTTTTGCAACAGGACTGAGTGGTATCGCTATCACTATCGCAAGACCAAACGTTGTTTGAGTTGCACAGCATTATCTTATTCAGAACTCTGTTAATGTGATATACCCTGACGCCCAAGATCCCGTGATTTGTCACCAACTGAACACGTCTGTGATGAAATAGAGAAACGTTTACAACGTCATGAGAATCCTACAGGAACCCTTACAACGATACACGGGATGTACACACTCTATCTACAGGAACGCTTACAACGGTACACGGGATGTACACACTCTATCTACAGGAACCCTTACAACGATACACAGGATGTACATACTCTATCTACAGGAACCCTTACAACGATACACAGGATGTACATACTCTATCTACAGGAACCCTTACAACGATACACGGGATGTACACACTCTATCTACAGGAACCCTTACAACGATACACTGGATGTACACACTCTATCTACGGGAACCCTTACAACGATACACGGGATGTAATACTCTATCTACAGGAACCCTTACAACGATACACGGGATGTACACACTCTATCTACGGGAACCCTTACAACGATACACGGGATGTACACACTCTATCTACAGGAACCCTTACACCGATACACGGGATGTACACACTCTATCTACAGGAACCCTTACAACGAAACACGGGATGTACACACTCTATCTGCAGGAACCCTTACAACGATACACTGGATGTACACACTCTATCTGCAGGAACCCTTACAACGATACACTGGATGTACATACTCTATCTACAGGAACCCTTACAACGATACACAGGATGTACACACTCTATCTACAGGAACCCTTACAACGATACACTGGATGTACACACTCTATCTACAGGAACCCTTACAACGATACACGGGATGTACACACTCTATCTACAGGAACCCTTACAACGATACACGGGATGTACACACTCTATCTACGGGAACCCTTACAACGATACACTGGATGTACACACTCTATCTACAGGAACCCTTACAACGATACACTGGATGTACACACTCTATCTACAGGAACCCTTACAACGATACACTGGATGTACATACTCTATCTACAGGAATCCTTACAACGATACACTGGATGTACACACTCTATCTACAGGAACCTTACAACGATACACTGGATGTACATACGCTATCTACAGGAATCCTTACAACGATACACGGGATGTACACACTCTATCTACAGGAACCCTTACAACGATACACGAGATGTACACACTCTATCTACAGGAACCCTTACAACGATACACTGGATGTACATACTCTATCTACAGGAACCCTTACAACGATACACAGGATGTACACACTCTATCTACAGGAACCCCTTACAACGATACACGAGGATGTACGATACACTCTATCTACAGGAACCCTTACAACGATACACAGGATGTACACACTCTATCTACAGGAACCCTTACAACGATACACGGGATGTACACACTCTATCTACAGGAACCCTTACAACGATACACTGGATGTACACACTCTATCTACAGGAACCCTTACAACGATACACAGGATGTACACACTCTATCTACAGGAACCCTTACAACGATACACGGGATGTACACACTCTATCTACGGGAACCCTTACAACGATATGTACATAGCTCATCTGGGAACCCTTACAACGATACACGGGATGTACACACTCTATCTACAGGAAACCTTACAACGATACACGGGATGTACATACTCTATCTACGGGAACCCTTACAACGAAACACGGGATGTACACACTCTATCTACAGGAACCCTTACAACGATACACTGGATGTACACACTCTATCTACAGGAACCCTTACAACGATACACTGGATGTACATACTCTATCTACAGGAATCCTTACAACGATACACTGGATGTACATACGCTATCTACAGGAATCCTTACAACGATACACGGGATGTACACACTCTATCTACAGGAACCCTTACAACGATACACGGGATGTACACACTCTATCTACAGGAACCCTTACAACGATACACGAGATGTACATACTCTATCTACAGGAACCCTTACAACGATACACAGGATGTACACACTCTATCTACAGGAACCCTTACAACGATACACGGGATGTACACACTCTATCTACAGGAACCCTTACAACGATACACAGGATGTACACACTCTATCTACAGGAACCCTTACAACGATACACGGGATGTACACACTCTATCTACAGGAACCCTTACAACGATACACGGGATGTACACACTCTATCTACAGGAACCCTTACAACGATACACTGGATGTACACACTCTATCTACAGGAACCCTTACAACGATACACGGGATGTACACACTCTATCTACAGGAACCCTTACAACGATACACGGGATGTACACACTCTATCTACAGGAACCCTTACAACGATACACAGGATGTACATACTCTATCTACAGGAACCCTTACAACGATACACGGGATGTACACACTCTATCTACAGGAACCCTTACAACGATACACTGGATGTACACACTCTATCTACAGGAACCCTTACAACGATACACTGGATGTACATACTCTATCTACAGGAACCCTTACAACGATACACTGGATGTACATACTCTATCTACAGGAACCCTTACAACGATACACTGGATGTACATACTCTATCTACAGGAACCCTTACAACGATACACGGGATGTACACACTCTATCTACAGGAACCCTTACAACGATACACGGGATGTACACACTCTATCTACAGGAACCCTTACAACGATACACGGGATGTACATACTCTATCTACAGGAACCCTTACAACGATACACGGGATGTACACACTCTATCTACAGGAACCCTTACAACGATACACGAGATGTACACACTCTATCTACAGGAACCCTTACAACGATACACAGGATGTACACACTCTATCTACAGGAACCCTTACAACGATACACGGATGTACATACTCTATCTACAGGAACCCTTACAACGATACACGGGATGTACATACTCTATCTACAGGAACCCTTACAACGATACACGGGATGTACACACTCTATCTACAGGAACCCTTACAACGATACACGGGATGTACACACTCTATCTACAGGAACCCTTACAACGATACACGGGATGTACATACTCTATCTACGGGAACCCTTACAACGAAACACGGGATGTACACACTCTATCTACAGGGAACCCTTACAACGATACACTGGATGTACACACTCTATCTGCAGGAACCCTTACAACGATACACTGGATGTACATACTCTATCTACAGGAATCCTTACAACGATACACTGGATGTACACACTCTATCTACAGGAACCCTTACAACGATACACTGGATGTACATACGCTATCTACAGGAATCCTTACAACGATACACGGATGTACACTCTACTCTACTCTATCTACAGGAACCCTTACAACGATACACTGGATGTACACACTCTATCTACAGGAACCCTTACAACGATACACGAGATGTACATACTCTATCTACAGGAACCCTTACAACGATACACAGGATGTACACACTCTATCTACAGGAACCCTTACAACGATACACGAGATGTACACACTCTATCTACAGGAACCCTTACAACGATACACAGGATGTACACACTCTATCTACAGGAACCCTTACAACGATACACGGGATGTACACACTCTATCTACAGGAACCCTTACAACGGTACACGGGATGTACATACTCTATCTACAGGAACCCTTACAACGATACACAGGATGTACACACTCTATCTACAGGAACCCTTACAACGATACACTGGATGTACACACTCTATCTACAGGAACCCTTACAACGATACACTGGATGTACACACTCTATCTACAGGAACCCTTACAACGATACACTTGATGTACACACTCTATCTACAGGAATCCTTACAATGATACACGAGATGTACACACTCTATCTACAGGAACCCTTACAACGATACACTGGATGTACACACTCTATCTACAGGAATCCTTACAATGATACACAGGATGTACACACTCTATCTACAGGAATCCTTACAATGATACGCGTCATGAAGATCATTTTCAAATGAATGTTTTGTGAAGGTTATGGTGTTCAGTAGAACTTGGCGCCTACGCACATTACTCTTTAGCTTCAAGTTCCTTTCATGCAAACTTTATTTTCTTAGTTCACAGGTGTTATTTCCAATCTTTGTGCTGAAGCAAACATAAATTCCTTTTGCAAATAGTACCCAATTCTACAGTAACTTATTATTTTTAGGAACCACGTCGGACTGGCGATATCAGACGTCATCTGGCAGCAGTTACGTTAGGTGATCATTTGTACGAATAGGATATATATGGAATACTATCACCGAGCGCAAAATAGCAAATAGATGGGAACACACAAATTCCTCTTGCAACGTGGAAAAATATGTCAGTCTAGGCAGCGGTAGAAAGTAACATTTATAGCAATAGACAGTGAAGACGTTCGACTTCGAAACGATGACATTACTAACTCACTTTCCTCCTCTCTTTTCTCGATATGTGCGACAGTAAGGCGTGTATGTAAGCTTTACTGTATGTAAGACATATCGTCCTTATAACATCTATAAATATTGTTGATCTGCTTGATCAAAACTAATCTACAGGAATCACGCCAATCAGGGCCAACCAAAGCAAAAAATAATTGAATTTAGATCAATCGTCGTTCTTGATTACCACCACGTGATATGTCCGTTTGTAGGCCGACCTCGTAGCTATGCTGGGACATATGCAACGACAAGTGGTGTTTATTTCAAGGCACAGGCAAACTGTAGCGCAAACAGAGCTGCGCATCAGAGAAAAATGACTAGTCTTTCTTTATACGAGCGGAGCGAGCAAAGATTGGCAACGTGCTTCCCTCGCTTCTGTTCAAATATATTTTTAATATCAAAATAGAATATCGCTACTGTAGCAGGGCGTGGAGTCATCCCACAGATGACATCCTTACCTTGTCAGGTACTTACCTAATAATAACTACTCACGTACAATATATTAAATTTATAACATATTTAACGGCATCGGTCCTCTCCTATTTCCCCTGCCACGGACTTACTTTTTCAAACAAGTCGGTTGCGTTGTGTATTACTGCGCCACGACGTTGACAAAATATAAAATGTGTACCTGTTCGACTCTCAAGTGGCTCTATACGTACCTGAAAGACACTGGTGTAGTAATCTGCATATCCCTTATACAGGAGCCAGTATACCGATACATGTCATACATACATCCAGATTGCAGCAACTAGTATACCGATACATGTCATACATAAACCCAGATTGCAGCAACTAGTATACCGATACATGTCATACATACACCCAGATTGCAGCAACTAGTATACCGATACATGTCATACATAAACCTAGATTGCAGCAACTAGTATACCGATACATGTCATACATAAACCTAGATTGCAGCAACTAGTATACCGATACATGTCATACATATACCCAGATTGCAGCAATTAGTATACCGATACATGTCATACATAAACCCAGATTGCAGCAACTAGTATACCGATACATGTCATACATACACCCAGATTGCAGCAACTAGTATACCGATACATGTCATACATAAACCCAGATTGCAGCAACTAGTATACCGATACATGTCATACATAAACCCAGATTGCAGCAACTAGTATACCGATACATGTCATACATATACCCAGATTGCAGCAACTAGTATACCGATACATGTCATACATAAACCCAGATTGCAGCAACTAGTATACCGATACATGTCATACATATACCCAGATTGCAGCAACTAGTATACCGATACATGTCATACATATACCCAGATTGCAGCAATTAGTATACCGATACATGTCATACATAAACCCAGATTGCAGCAACTAGTATACCGATACATGTCATACATAAACCCAGACTGCAGCAACTAGTATACCGATACATGTCATACATAAACCCAGATTGCAGCAACTAGTATACCGATACATGTCATACATAAACCCAGATTGCAGCAACTAGTATACCGATACATGTCATACATATACCCAGATTGCAGCAACTAGTATACTGATACATGTCATACATAAACCCAGACTGCAGCAACTAGTATACCGATACATGTCATACATAAACCCAGATTGCAGCAACTAGTATACCGATACATGTCATACATAAACCCAGATTGCAGCAACTAGTATACCGATACATGTCATACATAAACCCAGATTGCAGCAACTAGTATACCGATACATGTCATACATAAACCCAGACTGCAGCAACTAGTATACCGATACATGTCATACATAAACCCAGATTGCAGCAACTAGTATACCGATACATGTCATACATAAACCCAGATTGCAGCAACTAGTATACCGATACATGTCATACATAAACCCAGATTGCAGCAACTAGTATACCGATACATGTCATACATAACCCAGATTGCAGCAACTAGTATACCGATACATGTCATACATATACCCAGATTGCAGCAACTAGTATACCGATACATGTCATACATAACCCAGATTGCAGCAACTAGTATACCGTTGCATGTGATGCCCGTTTTCCCCCAAAAAGAAATAGTTAATATAATGCATGCCATATATAAAACCCAACAACAAGATCTGTCAAACTGACTTATGTAAAAAAGAAACTCCTCCTACCGGAACCGTCATACTGATATATGTCATATATAAACCCCTCCTACAGGAACCGTCTCACTGATATAATATTATGTCATTTATAATCCCTCCTACAGGAAGAGTCATACTGATATATGTCATATAAATCCCCCCTTACAGGAACCGTAAGCGTCATACTGATATATGTCATATATAAACCTCTCCTACAGGAACCGTCATACTGATACAGGTCATATGTAAACCCCTCCCACATTAACCGTCATACTGATATATGCCATATATAAACCCCTCCTACAGGAACCGTCATACTGATACAGGTCCTATGTAAACCCCTCCCACATTAACCGTCATACTGATATATGTCATATTTAAACCTCCCCTATAGGAACCGTCATACTGATATATGTCATTTATAAACCCCTCCTACAGGAACCGTCATACTGATACAGGTCAGATGTAAACCCGTCCAACATTAACCGTCATACTGATATATGTCATAATTAAACCTCCCCTATAGGAACCGTCATATTGATATATGTCATATATATACCCCTCCTACAGGAACCGTCATACTGATAAATGGCATATTTAAACCTCCCCTATAGGAACCGTCATATTGATATATGTCATATATAAACCCCTCCTACAGGAACCGTCATACTGATACAGGTCATATGTAAACCCCTCCCACATTAACCGTCATACTGATATATGTCATATATAAACCTCCCCTATAGGAACCGTCATACTGATATATGTCATATATAAACCCCTCCTACAGGAACCGTCATACTGATATATGTCATATATAAACTCCTCCTATGGGAACCGTCATACTGATGTATGTCATATATAATCCCCTCCTACAGGAAGAGTCGTGCTGATATATGTCATATGTAATCCCCTCCTACAGGAAGAGTCATACTGATATATGTCGTATTTAAACCTCTCCTACAGAAAGAGTCATGCTGATATATATCATATATAAACCCATCCTACAGGAACCGTCATACTGATATATGTCATACTGAAACCCCGAATGCCGGAACCGTTATACATAGGATGCACATACCCACTACTGCAACCGTTATAACGATGGATGACATATATAAACGCCGAGTGCAGGACGCGCTATAGCAATACATGTGATGTACATACCCTACTTCGAGAAAAACATTATGCCACACATGTAATACTCATATCCCACGTGCAGGAACTGTTTTATCGGCATTGTTATTTTCATTTACAGAAAGTATATTATATAAACCAAGAAAAATTAAAATGTGTCCAAAAGTTAGAAATGTGGTTTTGTTTATATAGATGGAGTTTGTACACAAAACTGTTTTGAAATTGGCATCCAAGCAATATGACTGGTATGTTGATCATTGTTTATGCGGGTGCTTAGTCATGACAGACAAATATGAGTACATAATGTCAATTAAAACATTTCATGCGTCTGATCTTGAAATACATTTTCTAACTCTCTCCACCAGACTCCAGTTACAACAGACGGTCATCAAGCTCTTACCCTTGGAATGGAATGGCGACCACATGTGAGTATTGCGAAATATGAAGACTGAGGTCAAGGGTGCTTTTTCAAAGAAAAATGTCCGTTCACACCAACTGTAAAATATTCTGAGACATGTTTCATTTTCCTCCACAGACCCGTGGTATGGGGCCACTACAGACAGAGGTAAGTGTTTCAATTCTCACAAGGTGCAACATATCCGCGATATATGAATTATGATTTTCAAACTCCACGTGTATGAAGTGAGATACTGACACGTGTGACTTTCAAACTCCACGTATAGGAACTGTTCTATCGACATTTGTGATTTTCATACCACACCTACAGGGACTGTTTTGTTAACAAAAGTGATTAATTTCCTTAGGCTGGGGCTCCCGATGGCCTTACGAAGGTAAAATCGAGTGTAACATTTATTCTGCAGTTTTACATATATTCTGCAAACGTTGTCAAATGAATGTTTTGTGAAGGTGTTCAGTAATGAGCAAGCGCCAACGCATATTATTAAACTTAAAGTTCTTTTTATGCCAAATATAAGTTCTGAGTTCGTAACAACTGCTATGTCTGGTGTTTTTGCGGTAAAACAAAAATCGATTCCACTTGCAAATATTAACCAATTCAATTCAATATTTTTAGGAACCACGTCGGACTGGCGATATCAGACGTCATCTGGCAGCAGTTACGGTAGGTGATCATTTTCACGAATAGGATATATATGGAATACTATCACCGAGCGCAAAATACCAAATAGACGGGAACACACAAATTCCTCTTGCAACGTTGAACGTCTCGTTTGGAAAATATGTGTCAGTCAAGGCAGCGGTAGAAAGTACTCTCTTAAAAGAATTTATTGCGTTAGAACAATTATTTCATGGAATGTCAATGGTGAAGAGGTGACAATTCACACGTTTATAGACAAGGACTTCGTCAACACAACAGCATCCTTTATTATTATGTTTCTGTTTACTCGAGTCCACAAGATGGCGTCAAAGACAGTACTTTGTATGGCCGCCATTGAAAGCAATCACTGCTCGGCACCGTCTCGGCAGAGACTGGATAAGTCGACGAAGTCGCTCTTGTGGAATTCTTCCCCACTCTTCCAGTTGTGAAAGTGTGTCAGAGGCGTGTTTGACGTTGATGTACACGTCGATCGAGTTCATCCCGTAGGTTTTCTATCAGGTTTAGATCTGGCGATCGGGAAGGCCATGACAAGACATTGACGTTAGAATTCGGCAAGGCAGAGGACCGTAACGCGTGCTGTATGTGACGTGGCGTTGTCATGCTGGAACAACTCCCTCTGTCGGTCCATAATCGGAAGCATGTGAAGTGCAAGGACTTCGATGATGTACTGATTTGCTGTCAGATCCCCTGAACCACCATTAAATCATATCCTCGGGTGCTGTATTGGCGACGCTCAGTCGTGGCATGACGATTTCCTCGTTTCCTGGCAAAAACGAATGACAAAATTAATCACAACGCTTGCTTTTTATACTGCATGCTTGCATGCTGGTGCTTCTTTGAGACGTTTTGGCAAATATTTATTCAAACGCTTCAAAAACAATGGAAAAGGTAAGAATTGCCGTGTTTTGGCGCTAAAGCTGTTTACAAACATGACGTTTTGGAAAGAAATAGTAACTATATTTGTATTGTTTTGGCTGCAGACAACATGAGTCCATTATTCTCCAAATCACCTGTGTGTTGTTATTTTTGAAGAGTGTAAAATTAATAGTAATAGACAGTCTAGCAATACGTGTTTCAATGTGATTTTGAAAAAAATGAATTCGTTTGTTATTGACGTCGTACTTCGAATTTGATGTAGAACATTTATTTACATTTAAGTGCCATCTATGTTCAATATTGTCTGTCTAGTTTTATCTGTATGGTTTGTAAACGTGCTTCATTGATAATCGAGCAGACAGTGGCTACACTGTACAGTTGTGTAACTGGGGACTCACCCCAGCAAGCTCTGACCATCCTTATTAATGATACAACATCCAAAAGCTGTTGATGATAAATGCTCTAATTGATGTTCTGTCATCATAGGTGAATGTACAATTACAACATTTCAGGCTGCGGAACAAAACACAGCAACAGCTTGTCGGGGTACATCACATCTCCTAACTACCCAGGGGACTACTTCAACAACGCCCACTGCGAATACATTATCGACCCTGGCACTTACGTCTACCTTCACGTTGTCGACAAAAACCTGGAGCCTTGCTGTGACCATCTCGTGGTATAGTATATATACCCAATCTCTCATACAGTAACGTGGAAACAAACCGAGCACTGATTGATCGATGTTTGAAGGATATGTGAGCGAGTGAGTGAGTTTGGTTTTACGCCGCTTTTAGCAAATATTCCAGCAATATCACGGCGGGGGACACCAGAAATGGGCTTAACACATTGTACCCATGTGGGGAATCGAACCCTGACCTTAGGCGTGACGAGCGAACGCCTTAACCACTAGGCTACCCCACCGCCCCAGGATATGAGAATGTATGTAGTTCGATCAGCGTGAATCACAATAATACATTTGTATGTCTCATGATTGGCATTCTAAAAGTAAATAAGGACACAATTTTACAGATAACAACTTCTTGTTTGTTGAAAAGAGGAATGATTCGATATAGATTCCTACAACGTTATCAAGCTAGTATTGACCAAGTGAACCGGCGCCATATATCTGAAATATTGCTGAGTGCGGCGAAAAACTAAACTCACTCACTCACACCCAAGTGATGAAAAGTATATATGCATACTTACATACTTGTCAGCCTACAAACCAATGAACATGAACAGATCACAGAAACCAAACACATGTACATGCATACAATACAAGCAACCAAACCCTCTTGATATTCGTAGATATAAAAGCATGATGAGTCTCGAGTAAATCATCACAGTTTCCACTGGGCATAAAATGTAAAAAACATAAAAAAAAATATGCCAAAGGGATAGGGTATGTTCCAAGTAGGACCCACAAACCACCCAATTGGTTCATTGCCTGATACGACACGGCAGTATTCTTGTAACATCAGGTTGTAAACAATCAAGTGAATTACAAGAAATCCAGATCACACACGACTTTTTAAAAATGTCCTAATCTTAAAGCGTTCAGTATTTGCACAATAAATCTGGTGTTTACAGGTGCAAATGGGGGAAAATGGTATTATGGAGAGAAATGTCTCGAGTGCGTGCCATTTTGTAAATATTGGGGTATTACTTTTACAAAAACAATAGCGTGGGCTAACCATTCAAAAAAGTGCGGCTTTCATGGCTAGAACAGTTCTGTTAGGCATATAATGGACATTGCATAGATTTAACCCAACTCCGTTTGAATTACTCTTTAATATATTTGATACTAAAGTTATGCTTATTTTACTCTGTGGGTCTGAATTTAGGGGGCTAGATAGTGTAACAAATATAGAAACCATTCACGTGTAAACGCTTCCTTGGAGTGAAGGCATCGACACAAACTTACACAGTACTGGGTGAATGTATCAGATACCTATTGTATTTTATTGCATTTAAACGTTCTATAAAATTATGGATTAGATTTTTATATATGCCTAATGTAAGGTATCCATAGAAGTGGTATTAAATGCCTTCAAAAATATTTGAGTTTCCAAATTGAAGTATTTCTTGTTTGGAGTTGGATTTGGCTATGTCTCGGAGTCACAAACAGTAAGTAATAAAGAATCCTAATATCGGAACTTACGGCAAGATAAAAATGTTCGTTTGAATAGGACTGACATTCCTCTCTTTTCCACATTTCTAAAGCTTCAAACTTTCTTTAAAGGTATCTTTGGAACGAAATTATACCTCAACTGATTAACAATGGCAAACTTCAGCGTGTCCATGACGCACTTTCGTTGCAGTTTTATGGTCTCAAAATAGAAACAGATATGTCGATATTCCTATAGATAAAAGTGTGTGCACTGTGTGTAATGAAAGCTACATCGAAGATGAATACCATTTCTTGATGGTGTGTGGCCGGTATAAAAAATTGCATGACAAGTACATGCTTACTAAATTTATATTAACTTTAAACAGTACGCGTAACAAATATAATATGCTCTTGCCATCAACAGATGCTAATGTCGTTAGAAAGCTGGTCATGTATATTCATTATGCAAATTGCATCAGAATAACGTGTTGATGATATATATATATATATATATATATATATGCTGACTGACAAACTATACGAACATATGCCGTAGTTCTACATTTTCATGACTAGAGATTTATACACCAAGTCCGGAAATCTGTCCTGCTTATAAACAAAAGTAAGAAAGAAAAAAAGAAAGATTGAAATAAGTACATTCGTGACGCAGTGGCCGAATTTCTCAGCCCAAACAGTTCATTTGTAGCTGTGAGTCAGCATAATTGAAACATACCACTAACCCTATGACGAACCTCACTCAAGGACTTTAGTCCACCAACAGCGCCAGTGAACCACAGTACCATGTTGTTCATGAATGATTATCAAATAGGGATAATACAACGATAATCTTATGGCCGGTGGGTACATGTACACCCATAGTGGCAAAACAAGCTGAGCAAAATACATTGAAATGCACCTCAAAACATATGAACAAACACAAAACAGGAAAAAAGCAAGAAGGGTACGAATTGGTTGTCCAGATACACACTGGGACAATGCATTCAAAACACAATGACACTGAGCATGGTATATTTTGACAAAGATTTCTAAAATATGAGTCTTAAATCTGTTTCAGTTTGTTTAGACGTATTTTTGCAGATATATGATCAACATGACAACAACGTGACTGACACCGACTATCTTTATGGGAGGTACTTCCGGGTGGTGTTTACTTCTGACAGTAGCGAAGTCTATAGAGGCTTCAAACTGTACTATGGCCCAGGTAAGTATATAGTTGTCTTTCCTAGTATCCTATCTTAACAGATCTACATCGCATGAATAATTATACAGTTTGGGAATTCAAAAATATTTACATACGTCCTGTGTATGCATTAGTTACTGTAAACCCATGTAGATGACGAATCAAGCAATAATGCCACGAACCATGTGTATGGTATACATAACCTGTCCACACGCATATCAATCAACACAAAAGTACGAAACATGCACATGCATATAATACCATGATACATGTACAATATTACGTCACAAAGCTATACATGTATACAATGCCATGACACATATGTGTACACACACACACACACACACACACACACACACACAAACAACAAAAAAGAAAAAAACCCCCCAAAACCAACAACAAACAAACAAAATAAACAAACAAACAAAAAACCAAACACACACACACACACACACACATACACTTATGTAATATACATGTTTGTGTGTGTGAAATTACACACATGCATACAGTAGCGAGACACAATAGTACAAAGAGTAATGATGTCAGGAGATAATTGTACCACGTAAGTTCCCCTTTTGGGTCTGCAGTAAATGCTCTTTCGATTGATTGTAGATTATTCATCAATCGCGGCGTATCTCTCTACAGGTAAGCATGTACTTCTGCTCAATGCATAATTTGAAACTCTGAATGCTGATTATTTCGCTCGTACATTTGACCATCTTTATTAAGATGAAAGTGCACGGTGGTGAGATGAAATGGTGTTCGAGGTGGCGTTTAAACTTATTGCACTAATTTGCGATGCCAACGCACATGTGCTTGACAACAGTACAGACATCTATATAGAAATGTCGCATTTACGAAACAAAATAAGTTGTTATCCATAAAGTTTGTCAATTATTTGCTTTTCCCCCATAATGCTATAGTGAAAGTCAGGATAACAAGTGCCAACTCTCAGTATAGTTTTGCAGCAGGTGTCCAGAAATCGAGCCATCGATCATCCGGTCTGCGGGCCGAGGCTCCCTCCACAAGACCACGGAGGTGGTCTGTGAAATGAAAAAGGATATAGTCTCAATAAGATTTACCAGTCAAAAAAACCCTGAAAACGTAAAATATGTCCGAAAGTTGGAAATTGGTTTTGTTCGTCAAATGTGATTATATACATCGAGTTTACACACAAAACTATTTTGATTTTGGCAACCAAGCACTAAGATTAGAAGATCATTGCAATTGGTTACCGGGTGCTTGGTCATGTCAGACGAAATGCGGACACAATGTCGAATTAAGACACTTCATGCGTCTGATCTTGAAATACATTTTCTAAATCTTTCCACCAGACTCAAGTTACAACAGACGGTCATCAAGCCCCTACCCTTGGAATGGAATGGCGACCACATGTGAGTATTGCGAAATATGAAGACTGAGGTCAAGGGTGCTTTTTCAAAGAAACGTCCGTTCACACAGTTTTTAGAATATTCTGAGACATGTTTCATTTTCCTCCACAGACCCGTGGTATTGGTCCACTACAGACAGAGGTAAGTGTTTCAATACTCAAAAGGTGCAACATATCCGCGATATAAGAATTATGACTTTCATTCTCAACGTCTATGAACCGTGATACTGACACAGACGACTTACATAATCCAGGAACTGTCTACCGACATTTGTGATTTTCATACCACACCTACAGGGACTGTTATACTAACAAAAGTGATTAATCTCCTTAGGCTGGGGCTCCCGATGGCCTTACGCAAGCACCGAAGGTAAAATCGAGTTTTACATTTATTCTGCAGTTTTACATTTATTCTGCAGTTTTATATTTTTTCTGCAAGCATTTTGAATTGAATGTTTTGTGAAGGTTATAATGTTCAGTTTTGAACTAGCGCCAACATATTATTGAAATTAAAGTTTCTTTTATGCAAAATATAATTTCTCAGTTCATAACAAGTTTTATGTTTGTTCTTTTGCGATGAAACAAACATCAATTCCACTTGCAAATATTTACCAATTCAATATTTTTAGGAACCACGTCGGACTGGCGATATCAGACGTCATCTGGCAGCAGTTACGGTATGTGTTGAGTTGCAAAATACCAATAGACGAGGACACACACATTCTTGTTGAAACGTTGAACATATGTGCCAGAGATGGGAAGTCACATTAATAGTAAGAGATAGTCAAGACGTTCGACTTCAAAACGAAGACATCGGAACTAGCTTTTCTCACTTTCTTTTCTCGACATGTGCTACAGCAACTTAAAACACATGGAGACACCTTCTACATGTTATCACTTACTGCAGTGTTATAAGTGAGTTGTTGATTTCTGGCAGTATGTGTTTGTGATTGCCATGGTTATGATTTTGAATTAAATGAATTCGTTGGTTATTGACACACATGACAAGTTTCGACTTTGAACTGTGAGTTTTGAGGGGAACACAATTATCGGGAATATAGTATATGTTCGATCATGAGTACAAATTCCAACTGGTGAAAATGATTTCGTAAACGAAATCCTTTCTACGTAACCATCCAAGTCGAACCTAATGATGTTACATACACGATGCTTTCTTAAAGATTCCGGACCAAGATGCTCTATTCCGCTCTCAGGCCCACCTACAATGCTGGAGCACATGAATCACTCTGGGTAGAAAGCATCCTCCTTGTTGTATAAAAATCCCCCAGAACAGAAATGAAGTCATTTACATTTACTTCCACTCTTGGACGCCGTTGTCCATCCTTCAAGAGCGCAAACGTAGGGAGCATCGTCCCCTAGAGATGACATGGTCGCATGTGTGACTCCTTATTATCTTCTCATTATCAGTTGGATCTGCTTGATGACGGCACGGTAGCCATGTCTCACCAAAGTTTTATCAACACCTTGATGCCCGTAGATATATTTTCCCATGTTGTATATATCTGGTTCAAATCTATTATGTGAGCATGGATAGTATAGTACTTAATACCTGTTAACTGTTATGGGTTTATTGTTAGGCTTGGAACTCTTATTGCTTATTATGTAACACAGAAAGCGATCGTTTCCACTTCAGCTTTGTTATCTTTTCTCAATAACATCTATGTATTTTTGTGTGGACGATTTTTATAAGTGCATAATTGATAATTATACATGCAGTGACTACACTGAGTCACTGGTTACTCACCCCAGCAAGCTCTGACAATCCTTATAAATGATACAACATCCAAAAGCTGTAGTTGATAATTGCTCTAATTGATGTTCTGTCATCATAGGTGAATGTACAATTACAACATTTCAGGCTGCGGAACAAAACACGGCAACAGCTTGTCGGGGTACATCACATCTCCTAACTACCCAGGGGACTACTTCAACAACGCCCGCTGCGAATACATCATCGACCCTGGCACTTACGTCTACCTTCGCGTCGTCGACAAAGTCATGGAGTCTTGCTGTGACCATCTTGTGGTATAGTAGATATACCCAATCTCTCTCATACAGTAACGTGAAACAAACCGAGCACTGATTGATCGATGTTTGAAGGATATGTGAATGTATGTAGTTCGATCAGCCTGAATCGCGATAATATGTTTTGTTGTGTGATTGGCATTCTTGACGTTGGAGGGTAGGTGAGGAAGCGTACAATTATACAGATAGGAACATCTTGCTTACTGAAAAGAGCGACGTTTCGATGTGGATTCTTACACCGTTATCAAGCTAATATTGAATATTGCTGAGAAGTATATGTGCATACTATTTTGTGACAGGCATCACCTATCATTACAAGGGTGTAGTCAATGTTATCTATAAAGTTGTATGCTTTCATATCACATGCTTCCCGTCCTTTCCCCTTATTGATGTGACCCGTGAAGATCCGGGTTAGAATTGGTCTTCAGTAGCCCATGCTTGTCGTAGGAGGAGAATAACGGGATCAGGTGGTCAGACTCGCCGACTCCAGCTAGTGAACAAGACATACCTGACAGCCGACAAACGCAATAACATGAACATATCACACATCCAAACACACAATTACATGCATACAATAGAGCAACAAAACCCTTTTGAGTTTTATGAATACTCACAAGGTGCAACAATATACAACGTCAAAGCGATAGAATGACAAATCTCGAGTACTCCACAACAATCTCCACTGGGCGTACAATGTATATAAAAGCATCGACAATTACATGAATGGTGTGATTACATGAATGCAGAGATTCTGCTGCTTTATGTACAAACAAACAGAAAGATAGAAATAAGTTCATAAGACACAATGGCTGAATGTCTCGAATGTTTTTATGAATCGGATAGGGTTAATACAAGGTATTCGAAAAAACACACAACACGACAAAAGTATATCTGATCGGCACTCATAGTGACGAAATATGCAACGCAAAATACACTGAAATGTCCCTCACGAAACACGAATGGAAAAGCACATTAAAACACATGGAAAAGGCAAGAAGGTTATCCAAATACAATAAACACCACAATCGGGAATTTATACATAAAACAAATTCAATGACACTGTGAAATTTCAAGACAGTTTTGACAATGATCCTGAAATATCATTCTTACATGTGTTTAGATTTGTTACCTTAAGACTAAGTTATTTACAGATTTATGACCAACATGGAAACGACGTGACTGGCAATGTTTATCTTTATGGGAGGTACTTCCGGGTTGTGTTTACTTCTGACGGCAGCAATGTCCAAAGAGGCTTCAAACTGTACTATGGTCCAGGTATGTTGTTATCTTGCCTATACTCTCATCTTAACAGCTCTACTTTGCATTCATAATCTACAGTTTTGGGAATTATAATTACTAGTACATACGTCCTGTGTATGCGTTAGTTACTCAAAGCTCATGGAGATTACGTATGAAATGACATATATGTATACATAAAAACATAATACATATCTAAAACGACTGGTCACTCATCCACGAACACCATACTATGACATATGTACATTGATACAACACCACGAGACATACACAAGACACATACAGTAGCAAGACGATAAACTTGTAAATGATGTGCAAATGTAGACTAATTATGTCCGGAGACCATTCTACTACATAAGTTCCCTGTTGGGCCTGAAGTAAATTCTTTTTTCGATTGATTGTAGATGACTCATCATTCCCGACGTATCCCACGACAGGTAAGAATAATTCTGCTCAGTGCATATCTTGAACCTCTGAATGCTGATTATTTCGCTAGTACATTTGACCCTCTTTTTAAACATGACACTGAGAGGTAGTGAAACGATATGAGGTTCGAAGTCTCTGTTAGATTTATTGCACTAAACTTGTGACGCGCACGCACATGTGCTTGGCAACTGAACGAGGATCTGTATCCGAATGTCGCACTTACGAAACAAAAGAATCAGTTATCCATAAAATTTGTCTATATTTTGCTTCTCCCCATAATACAATAGTGAAAGGCAGGATAGTGTAGATTTGTAGAAGGTGTCCAGAAATCAAGCCATCGACCAACCGCTCTCCGGGCCGACGCCCCCTCCACAAGACCACGGAGGTGGTCTGTGAAAAGAAAAGAATGATATACAATGTAGTCACAATAATATTTACCAGTCCAAAACCCCAGAAAACGTAAGATGTGTCCGAAAGCTAGAAATGCGGTTTTGTTCGTCGAATGTGATTATATACATCGAGTTTTTCTTTGTCCATTCCATTCTCCTTCTTCCATTTCCTCCCACAAGAACCATGTGTGTCCCATGTCCTGCCTGTGTAATTTCCTTCATCTATGTGTTCCATGTCCCAACACATTTATATCCAAGGCTGTCTATTTTCCACCTACTCTTTCCGTGTTTATCTCCATATTTCCTCCCATGCCACCACTGCTTTTCATTTTCCATTTATTCTTTATTTTAAATAATTCTTTTCTGTGTGTGTTCTTTCTTTCTTATTATTAAGTTCTTTTCATCTCATTCCAATTTTCTTTCTTTATTATATCATTCTTTTGTCCTTTCTTTCCTCCAATTCCACCTGCATATTTTATCAATTCTATTTTCCAGGTGTGGCCTCCATGTCCATCCGTTGTGTCCACTGGGCTCCTTTATGTTTATGTGTATATTTCCATTTTTCATGTGCTTGGCTTTCCATACTCTGTCTCTGGCTGTGTGTGTCTTCCGTCCTTTCCTCCGTTCATATTTCCTTTTGCTGTGTGTGTGTCCACTGGCTGTGTTATTTATATTTGTGTGTGTGTCCTTCCTCAGTACATGCATGTGTCTGTGTGCCTGTGGCTGTCCTTTCCTTTCCTTCCTTGTCTTTCTGTGTGTCCATGTGTTCGGTGTCTGTCTCTGTCAGTGGTCTGTTTATGTCCTTCTCGTTATGTCCGTGTGTGCTTCTGGTCTGTCCGTGTCCTGGTTCCTTTTCCATTTCCTTCCTGTCGTGTGTGTGTTGGTCTCCTCATTTTCTTTCTGTGGTTGTGGTTGTCTCCATTTCCATTTATTTCAGTGGGGCCTGATCGGCTGTGGCTTCTATGGGGTCCATTCACTCTCCATCTGTGTCTCCATATTCCATATACTGTTCTTTCCATTTCCTGTGTGGGATCAGTGTGTCCACCTCTACCACCTTCCTGGTGTCTCCCTCATCCTGTGTGTTTCATTCTCAGCTGGGGCTGTCATTTCAGTGGCTCAGTCCTTGTGGATTGTGGGCTGATTCGTGGCTGTCCTGTCCTCTGTGTGTCTCGTTCCTGTGTGTGTGTGTCTTCCTTCCAGTCCTTTGTCTGTCCATGTGTGTGCCACTTCTCGTGTCTGATTCTGATCCTGGTTCCACCTCTCCACTGTTCCTTCCTTCTGTGTCTTTCGTGTTCTGGGTCCTTGGGGATCAACTGTGGGGCTCCTGTGTCTTCCTTATTCTCATCCTATGTGTGTTGTCCGTTCTACAATACTGTGTGTGTGTGTCCACTGTGGTCATGTTCGTCTATCCTGCTGGGCTGTGGCCACTTCATGCTGTGTCCATCCATTCAGTGGGTCCATATACATGCTGTTGGGGTCAGATACTCTCACTCACAAGACCACTCACCTTGGACACTCACTGGATTTTTTTTTTTGCTGTTCCACTGGGACCCTCACTCCTTTCCACACTACCTGCCTCACTCCATGCCCGTGCCGGTGGCTCGTCACATCCCTCACTCCACTCCATAGCTCACTCCTGCCTCATCCTCTCACCCTCCAACTGCCTCGCTCACTCGCGGACCCTATCTGCTACCTCGCTCATTAGCCACACCCTGTTACTGCCTGCTCACTCACCCGGACCCTATCTGCTGCAACTCACTCCTGCACTACCTGCTAGCTCACTAACCACACCCCTATTTACTGCCTGCCTCACTCACCACACCTCTACCTACTACCCTCACTCTCACTCACCACACGACCCCTAACTATCACTACCTAACTCACTCCACCCCTACCCCCTACCTGCTAACCTCACTCCACCAGACCCCCTATCTTACTACCTAACTCACTCACCACACCCCTACCTACTGACCTTCCACTCCTCCACCTGATACCTATATCATTCTTAGAAACCGAGCAGCACCTGGTGGGCTGGTCATCACGAGGTAGGAGTAAAACTGTCTATCAGTGTGTGATGTGAAGAGTAGTGTATATACTTATAAATGAGTTATTTCCCCCAATGGAATCTTATATTTCATGTCAAGTATGTCGGCTGCGAATTTTACATGCATATGTAACAACGTGAGAAACACACCTTTAGACAACATTAATCTTTGGATTTGTTCTAAAGTCTTGGCCCTATATTTGATTATTAAAACATATGGTATGAGATCTCTGGTCCGTTTTCTTTGTAATAGAGAAGCTCTCATAATTGCTTCTATATGATCGATGTCCAGTAGTATATATATAGCATGGTCAAAACTTGTTACCCCTCACATCACCTTGTATCGGCTGGAAGCTTGCGTTAATAACTCTGTATGGTGACAGTAACAGATTAGATCCAACAAGTTGCTAGGTATCGTCTTCAGGAAGTGTCATCACGTGGCTCGCCTAGTAACAGGGCAGCCAATCGAGGAAGGACTTTGGTTGTAACTGTGCTGAACACTGTAATGTGTTTGTTCGATACTTACTTCAGCACAATATCAGGTTTCAAAACTAACGATGAGTAAATCAAATGTTTCCGTCGTAGCTATATGTTGCATGAAAGGCCCATTCTTTCTTTTCCTCATCAGCCTGCCCGTCTGTCATGGTGTCACCTGTGACTCCCAGAGATTTCAAAGTGACTGTACCACGTGACATGATTCAACAAGTGTTTCAGGGGTCATCTCCATATGACCTGACCCTGGATGACCCTAACTGCAAGGGACAAAGTCTACTATGACGTTGTGATGTTTCTGTTCAAACATCCTTGGATTTGGTGGTAGTATGACAAGGGAGGTAACTAACCCGTCCCTAATACGTGTTGTTTTCGAGTAATGCAGAATATCATGTTACTTTGTAAACATTGATTTCACGTAATGTTGAAATAGAAAAAAACACGAACGAAATATTAATACTCTCGATGTCGATGTGGATGTATAAATGCAATTAGTAATATATACTAACTGAAAAGTGAACTTCGCTTCATATAATGTTAATATATAATGTTATATAAAATAAAGCGGTAGCCCTTAGTGGATTAAAGCGTTTGCTCTTCACGCCGATGTGAAGCCCATTTCTGGTGTACCCACACGATATTGCTGGAATATTGCGAAAAGCAAACTAAACTTCACTCACTCACTCAATAAAAATATATTTACTGTGATATGATATGATATATGGCCTTGGAAATAGTTTTACACGTAATATTAACATACATGTCAATGTATTCGAAAGTTCACACCCGATCAGTTAAACATACAAGTTGAATTCATTTTACATTATTTTTGTGGAAGTAATCTAAAATCCTGTTTTAATTCCTTTATTTTGTACAATTATGTCACAGGATTGGAACACCTTTTGTTCTATCACTACAGGGCCAAGGAGCGAGCGGAGTGTTTACCCTGCTTTTAGCAATATTCCAGCAATATCATGGCATGGGATACCAGAAACGGGCTACACATTGTACCCATGTGTGGGATTCGAACCCACGGTCGTCGGCGTGACAAACGCAATCGCTTTAACCACTTTGCTACACCACCGCCCGTACAGGGCCATGACACTCACAACCAAACAATTGTTTTAGGGTTAGCATAATCTTTCCCCTGTAACATTTTAGACAAGTTGCCATGGCAAAATCAGTTACCATGACCCTATCACGTATGACCAAGAAGAGGGCAGTACACCCATTTCGCCAACAACTGGTGTCATCATTGTAAGTTTGCAATCGGAACTTTGAACGAAATCTACATTTCTTTGATCCCTAAGATGCTCACGATTGATATTAGTGGTCATAAATACAATATGTCGTTCACGAACGATTGGCATAATTTCTTTATGTATGAATGAGCTTACAACTTAAAATGACGCGTGAAGCGCGTGTCTCTGTGCCTCTGCTGAGAGTAACTACACGCAAGCAAGATAGCTGCATCGAAGTCAAATGTGAAATGGCCAAGGTGTGAAGGATTAGTCGTTACATCTACATCAATCGATCTCTGTTTCTTTTGTAGTGGAGGCCATAGGTCCAGGGTACAGTTCAAAATACATATGTGCATGTATAATTCCATAAGACAATAAGTTAATTTACAAAATATACCAAAAGTAAATATGATATTGTTGGCATAGGGAGTGGAATCTCTAGGATTCATTGCATTGTTTATATATACAAAACAATCTTTTTACAATATCTGATTGACAATTTACATGAGCATATTAAACTTATGAATAGTGGGATTTGAATAGAGTTTGCGTGGTAAATACAAACATCTTAGATTTTTGATAATACTACCAACATAAAATGAAATTAATTTTCAAGAAAGTTATCTTTACATACAAAAACATAAACCTATTTTGATCTGGGTTGATTAATATATCGACCGGTTTCAATTAAGGAGGCGTTGTGATGAACCTCTGAAGTTAGCGAGGGCTGATGGAAATTTTGAAATTGATAAATCTTTATGTAAAATTCAACACCAAATGAAATTTTAAAACAAGAATAAAGTAAAAAAGTTAGGACTATTTACAAGTGATGTGTGCCATTCTTGTTCATAACTAACTCACAGTCTAAAACCAAATTTGATACAAATTTATCGACATTATATAAATTTTGCTTTTCCACATGAAGCCAAATCCAAAAGAGTAAAGAATATTCTGATTTTTTTATGCCCCGTTTGTTTTACCATTTACAGAGTCTAAAACATTATAACATTTCTACATCTATGGAATAGAACGTAATTTCAAATGTTTTCCAAATAGTCGATTATAGAGTAGAGCTGTACTTACTTACTGGTTGCCATACATCCATATATGCACCCATACTTTTGCGGTTTTGTTCTTAAAGGAAACTGGATATGACATCGTGTACAAGAACAGGATCATGCCACAAGTTAGAGGATACTACGGAACCACAACGGCAACCGGATCAATCATCACGAGGTTCAACTCAAAAGGATATATCTCTAGAGTGTCACTACTCAACAGAGACGTGTCCATTATTGGACACTTCAGGCCTCAACATGATCATCAGCTGGTTGCAAGTGGCTCGGGAAACTTTTCCATGCATATGAATTTCTACAGGATTCCAGTATGAATTACAGAATCACCTCCCATCCGATGTACATTGGCCTGAATCAGGATGTATACGTGGACGTCAGGGCTGGAGTCGGATGACTCTGATCTCAAGATATCGCTTCAGAACTGCGTGGCTAAACCGTCTGTGGATCCTTTACGATTATTACAACCAGTACTACCTCATCAGAGATGGGTAAAGAAGTGACACAAGACGTAGTATCAACACTCATCAAACATTCTTAAAACAATTTTCAAAACATGAACATATAAAAAATACGAAGAATGCGGCTGATATTTCATAGCACAACTTGGATATTCAAACATTAAACAAAACATTCTGCTGGACTAGTTTTACTTTTATGGGAATGAAAAAGAACCGTTTTTCTTCACTGTATCCTGTTCTAGATCTCTGCATTGTTAACTCGGTGAAGGAAAGTCATGAAAATGCTATTAAGGTGACTCGGATAGGGAGTCAACCCCCAAAATGCTATAACTTGTAATTTACATAGGAATTTGATCCAAAATGTGATCCATTTGGAAGAAATTGGATCGCGTTCATGTCCTTGATGAAAACTAGTCTGCAAAAACTCTGTTTACAAAATTACCCCTTTTTTTCATCAAGATGTCCTGCGGACCAGACCGTTGCTTTCAGAGTACACTTCCTCCCTGAAACATATCCACTTCCGGTTCCGGACATTTGAATTTGTTCGCAACAATCGGGATGTATACATCTTCTGCTACGTCCGAGTATGCAACGGCACAGACTACGAACAGAGATGTCGTCGGGACTGCAACTCAATGCATCGTCGTGTTCGTGAGGCGTCGGATGACAGGACTGAAACATGACCTTCCACATCTTCCAGGGGCCACTTACCTTCAGAGAGAAACGGAATGCAGGTAGACATATAAGGGGTTACTTTTCATTTAGCCGTGCCGGTGTCTTTTGCCATTTGTGGTTGGGTTTGGTTTTCAAAATGAACCTGATAATCTTACACGTTTTCTTCACCTACTTGTTATAGTAACAGTAATGTTTTAACCGTATGTTCTTGTGTTGTACGAAGTGTGCAGAAATGAGTTTGTCCAGTGTTTTGAAATTTCACAGTTTTCATTCACGTGGACACGATTTGACATGTCTTTCTGTCATTATGATATCCTAACACAAGTCAGTGCAAAACACCAAATGTCTGGGGAAAAGTAATTTAATTTCTATATTTCTTTGTTTTCAGATTTCCAGGTAGCAGAACAGACCGGCGGGAACGACTCCAGCACTACGGCAGCTGTCCCAGCAATTGTAATGGCTATTGCTGCAGTTGCCATGGTGATGGCTGCTGTTGTCATGGTGATTCGAGGGAAGCGCCGTAACAGATCCCACACGAAGGTGTCGATACCGAATTGTAAAACGTCCAACAGCCTTTGCAACTGTCCGCAATTTCACCGCTTGAACTAAGCATTTAGCTGCTTCCTTATAAACTGATTGTGCATTATTCCATATGTATATGCAATGGATACATTATAGAACATTCGAACACACACATTGATGCAACCTCAGAAACTTTAACCATTTCAATCAGAATCAAGATCTGAACACGAGAAGCAGTTATCCATGTTGTTTTTCCCAAGTTGGCGAGACATTGTTGGGTTCACTCACTGAGACGTTTGAATAATACTGTAAACATTTTCCCCAATAAATGTTAAAATTCATCAGTATTCAAAGCTATACATGTTTAGTAATTCAGATGCCTAGGCGATACGGTACTCTGTATTTTCACCATCTGTGGTATTCGTATTTGTGCTTAATGAAACACGTGTATCAATACGACAGATATATCCCAGGACAAGCATGCTAAGAATTCGCTTTGTTTTTACATTTATAGCTTTCGTGCATGCGGCGACCAATTTCTTTCATTTAATAGCAAGTGTTGGACTAGTGTGTCCAGGAATGAAGACAATAAGTGTAGTCGGACTGATCAGCTTTTATCTGTGTTGAGAGTGCATAGAATGATTTAATTATTGTTAATCAAGCTTTCTATATTTACAATAAAGATATAAAACGTGTTGCATTGTTATTGTTGTAAGCAGGAAGTGAATGACAGTGTGCTCGACTGGTGTAACGCCGCCTCTCTATACACAGTTGGGTCCCACATTGACACAAGTACAAGTCAAGGAAGAGCGTCATTATTGTCACAGATGCGTCATATATTTGAAACAGATGTTTTCTCAGACTGAATGAGTTTTACGCCTCTTTGCCAGTACTCCAGCGATTTCGCGACGGGTGACATCAGAAATTGAACTCATGTGAGAGATCAGCCGGGCGTGAGTCGTGTCCAGCGACACGATACGCTTTTATCAGCAGGCTACTCCTCAGCTTTGCTATCTAAGTCTATTATTTTATATACATAGGTAATTATTGTATTAGAGTCTCACCTCATTTGGTACATTTTATAAACATACAAGATATCGATAAACGCATATTACATAAAGTTCCATGAGCCACTCCATTTGGAGTTATGAGAGACTTTAGAAACATAAAATATACATATATATGTTAAGTCAATGTGTAGAATAAATTGCCTGAAATTTTCAGTCCATTTGTTAATTGTCATTTTACAAATTGCCTGACATATTAGTCGATTTATTTGACAGGCTGACTGAAAATCAGTTTCAATGTGTATCATTATTAGTGTATAAAAACTTAACTTTTAGAGACAAACCTAACACAGTCAATCAAAGGACATCTTTATTGACACAAAACAATATTTCACCAATATTTCAAAAATAAAAAAACATTGGGTGACATTATTTGCTCACATTTTGTGAGGGCTTTCAGGGCACCTGCTATTATTGCATTTGCCTCCTGCTTTAAAGCACTTTAAAGTTGTACAGCGTATATTGGTTTATATTACAAGGGAGTAAGCGCAGTAGTTGGAATAGTAAAAAAATGCACATGCGGTACGTGAATATCGTTGACTTAGACCAACCCCACTTGTTCTCGGTGTTTCGTTTAATGTGCATACCCTTTGTAATACAAACCAATATTAGCGATTTGAATGTATGATCGTTTGTTAAACAACTTTTTTATCCTAAGTTGAATAAAATTCTGAGATGTAAATGTTCAATTGGCAAGGTAAACTTATGAGGATTCACAGTCTAATTTCACTTTATTCGATTTACTTTTTGGTTTAAGTGAGGGAAATTCATCGGTACGTTTTCACTGTAAACAGACTATAGGTGCATTCCTCCCGGATGTTCAAACTTTGATATAAGCAATCCTAAAGCACGGTTTGCCGAACTAGCCACAGCTTGACCCATCCTGTGGTAATCAATATACTCTGTAAGAATAAGTCCCAGATAATTGTAACTTGTTACAATATCAAGAGATAAAAGGCACCCTTTCTTCCAACCGCAACATACATTGTATGTGCTATGTTCCCAGGTCAAGAGGAAGACGGATATATAAGATACGTCCGCTATTAGGAACAATTCGTTTCTGGAATTCGTTGTCATGATAAAGCAAGAGAAGATAGTTATTAGTCACTGAAATAACTGAAATATATAGGCGTTTGTGAATTGCAAAGTGTCAATTTCAGTAATGTTACACACAGAAAATTGACATGAACATACAGTCAAATCCCGATGAGTCGAATCGCTGGGGACCAAGTAATAAATTCGACTTATCCGTGTATTCGAGACATAGGTATGTCTATGAGGGTAGAAAACACGTTCAAAACATGTATATAGGAAACACGTTCAAAACATTAAACAGTATATCTGATACATGTACTGTATTGCATGCAAATAAGGACAATAACCGCTGTCGCATGGAACACATTGATGTCAGGTTCTTATTGTCGCAACACAGTACCATGTATATACAAATAGAGTTGACCCCTTGTATCGGGATAACAGAAGAGCTATGGTTTCGCTTATGCCAAGAGAGAACTCGAAACTGTATTGTGGAGTTTCTGTCCCTCGTGAATGAATGCTCAAAGTCCTCCTCGACAGACTCGGATATTTACAACCCTTATTCAGCCAGGACAGCTGGTTGGTTACACTTTAGCCATCAGTGTGGGGACAGATGTTTCGACATTTATTTACAGCCACACACAGATACAGCCGGGTGTTGGTTTCCTAATCAAATCTGTTATCTCCTCGTGACGCTGCCATTCAGTACGGAATTGAATAATGTATATAAATATCATTGCCCTTGTGCTATTTATAAACATGTATCAAAGCTCATTCACACAAACAAGCTTTAGGAATTTCCACTTTGTAGCTTACACTTATTAATAACTTAATAACTAAACAATCGGTCATTGTCTATATTTTGAACATTAGATCGGTCATTCCCAACCTATTTCCCAAAAACTAATTATCCGGCAAAACTACGAAACATCGTTTTTATATTTCATGGCTTTTAACTTTCATACTTTCGTTGCTGATAATCATTGTCTACTGTTCCAAAATTTAAAGGTCAGTGTAGTCGCCTAGTGGTTAAAGCCAACGCCCGTCACACCGAAGACTCGGGTTCGATTCCCGTTTATTATGTGAATCAATGTCCCTCGCTATTGCTTGAATGTTACAAAAGGCAGCGAAACGATATGCGTTGATGTACTCGCTCGATAGTATATAAATAATTAACTTGATCTGCCCTTAGATAACATAGAGTGAGTGAGTGAGTTAATATTTAACGTCACATCGGCAATATCTCAGCCATATCGTGACGAAACCAATTTATACAATAAAAAATGAAAACATTTTGGAGAGTAAAACCTGTCAACGAAGGACAGTAAAACAACTAGATTATCACAGGTAGAAATTTAAAACTAGTCACTAAATCTAAAAATGTTAACTATACACGACAATACAATATAAAACCAGGCTATAGATTGCCAACAACTGAAAGTAGATCACCATACTAGGGACCATGGGACTTACAGTACATTTGCTTCCTGCATGGGCCCTAGCTGGATTGACATCATCCCTTCCGCTGTTAGCAATTTATATTGAACTAGCCATACATTAAAAATACACATATGCTACGATTAAATAAGTGGAGAGTTTAAATTGATTTTGAATGTTGCGGGACTTACGTACCTTATCAGGAGGACAATAATTTTACAGTACTTTAACCCCTTTGAGGGTACCCGCCACTAACCATCTAAGTTACTAATCTACCAATCATTAAAATAAATCTATCTACAGAACATATTATTCAAAATTCATCTATTAAATCAATTTCTTTTAAAAAACTAATAATTAAATGAAAATTAACAGTGCTAAAAAGTTCCTTACCTGTTTTCACATTGAAATATTTATCCCTTATGATGGAGAATTCAACACAGTCAAGCAGGATATGCTTGACGGTGAATCTCTCATCACAAGAGATACAAAACGTAGGATCTTCACCTTTTAGCAAGTATTTGTGAGAATAACGCGTATGGCCAATGCGACATCGTCGCATGATGACCTCCTCAAATCTGGACTGACAACCCAAGTAGGTGTAACCAATATACGGTTTTATTTCATGTAATTTATTTATACCTACTTGAGTGTCCCACTTCTGCATCAGATCCCGGATGTAAGTTCTAATGCTAGCTTTGAAATCGGAGTATGGAATTAGAAGTGGTGTCACAGATCTGTTGAGTGCTGCCTTAGCAACAGATCTGTTGAGTGCTGCCTTAGCAGCAAGATCAGCCATTGGGTTCCCGGAAATGCCAACGTGGCTGGGTAACCAACAAAAAAACGATGTCGCATTGGCCAGTAGCAAGATCATTATACAATTCAATAACTTCTATTAAAAGTGGATGTTTACAAGAAAGATTTTTAATATCCTGAAGACACGAAAGAGAATCGGAAAAGATTATGTATTGTTTATATTTATGGTGTTTATTAATATATTTAAGAGCTGTTAATATGGCGTTAGCTTCTGCTGTGAAAGTAGAGCTGTTATTTGGTAGTCGAGAAGACATTGTTCTGGATCCAATGACAGTGGCACAAGCCACCGCGCCACCATCCTTGGACCCTCCTGTAAATAAGGATTTGTATGTATTATATTTAGTTTTTAATTGATTATATTCTTGCTTATATTGTAATTCATTAGTTTCAGACTTCTTAAACTTGTCAGAGTTAGGTCAACTTCAGGCCTTACCAGTTGCCAAGGAGGAGAAGAAAGAAGACGGGAAGAAGCTTTATATTTTCCAGCTCAATGCCGGCAGCAGAAATGAATGGTTGAATTCTTAGCCCAAGAGGCGGAACAAGAGAAGACTTTGTTGTACAAATCCCCATAAAGAGGATTAAAACACAATTAAATGCAGGGTTAAACTCGTTAGAATATAGTTTGGTAATATATTGTAAAGATAATTTTATACGGCGGTGGGTAAGAGAAGGATCATCTGCCTCGACATAAAGACTGTCAACAGGAGAAGTTCTAAAAGACACAAAGACAAAGTCTTAGACCTTGGTGGTGGACAGAATCAAGTGGTTTTAGGTTGCTTTTGCAGGCTCCACCATATACGATGGAGCCATAATCAAGTTTCTGATCTATATACGTGGAGGAGGGTAGCTTGATCCCCTCCCCACTTTGAGTTGGATACAACTTTCAACAAATCAAGGGCCTTCAGGCATTTGGCTTTAAGGGATTTAATATGCGGCAAAAAGTTAAATGGGAGTCGAAGATTAGACCCAAGAACCTCCCTTTACAACGTTGATGGAGTGCCATTTAAAGATAGTTCTGGGTCTTTATGCGGCTTATATTTTCTACAAAAGTGTAGACAATTAGTTTTGGACTGTGAAAATTTAAAGCCGTTTTCAAGACACCATTTAAGAATTTTATTTAAACACAACTGCAATTGCCGTTCAATAGTATGCATATTTTTTACCACGACAAGAAACATTAAAATCATCCACAAAAGTGATCCATCGATTGAATCGTTTAAAACCTTGGATAAACTGTTAATCTTGATACTAAATAAAGTGACAGACAAAATACTGCCTTGTGGGACACCCTGATCCTGATTGTAATGGTCAGACAGGGTAGAACCCACTCGGACTTGAAATTGCCTGTCTGTTAAAAAAACTGTGATATAAAAAGAGGTAAACGACCCCTCAAACCAAAGTCCTGTAAATCCTTCAAAATGCCATGCTTCCAGGTTGTATCATAAGCTTTCTCGAGATCAAAGAAATTGATACTGCATGTTGTTTATTGAATATAGCATTTTATCAAAGGATTCTAAACGTACCAAATGATCAATGGTACTAGGATATTTCCTGATATAAGGTTATTGGTTTCAAGATACCAAGTTAATCTATTATTCACCATTCTTTCCATGGTTTGACAGACACAGCTGGTGAGAGATATAGGTCTGTAATTCGATGGATCTGTATGATCTTGGCCAGGTTTTGGTATTGGGATTACAATGGCATTATGCCATGAAGGAGGAAATCTTCCAGACGTCCATATTTGGTCAAATATATCTAAAAGTGTCATCGGACATGCTGGTTATGTATATTGTTATCACTCGCTGCAGTGTCACGAGCTTGCTCAAGAGCAGTGTGTAGCTCATGTAATGAAAACACTTCATTATAATCTTCACCGTTATTTGATTCGAAACTACGTTTTGTCTTTTTTCTGTTGTTTCTGATATCTCTGAAACTCAGGGACATATACTGAGTCAAAAAGAAATTTCACATTCTTTCTTCAGGGCACTTTAAAAGAACAAGAGATGGTAAGATGGTTAAATTGTTATTATTTCATTGCTGAGATCTGTGTGGTGTATTCGATACACTGACAGTGCCATAATCAGTTCCATTAGGCTACACTGCCGTTCCAAAACATGGGAATACAGAATGTCAAGTCACAAGAATAAAAATTCGAAATTTCTCAGTTCAATATCGTGTATGGCCGCCCCGCGCATTCATTCACCACTGCCAAACACCGTCTCCTCATCGACTGCCTGATGCTTGTGAACACGTGGTTGGGGATTCTGCGCCATTGCTCTTGCAAGGCAGCGCCAAGTTCCTGCAAATTCTGAGGATGGTTCCTAAGACCACGAAGCCTTCTCCCAAGTGCATCCCAAACGTGCTCTATTGGATTAAGGTCAGGGGACCTCGATGGCCAGTCCATGACGTTGATTCCAGCGTTTTGAAGGAAATTTCGTGTCAACATCGCGGTATGCGGCCGAGCATTATCATGCTGGAACTGTAGACCTGGGCCATGAGCCGCCATGAAAGGAACGAGTTCAGGGGTGAGCACCTGGTTGCGGTAAGCAGCAGCTGTGAGGTTTCCACGGATGACCAGAAGTCGGGAACGGTTGTTCCAACAGAAAACACCCACACCATGCAACTTCCGCCCTGAATCTGTCGACTTCCTGTACACAACATTGGGCATACCGTTCACGAAGTCGTCTCCAGACTCTATGCCTGCCGTCCGCGAATCTGAGGGTAAACCTGGATTCATCGCTAAAGACGACTCGATTCCAGTCTCTCTGGGTCCATCGGAGGTGACGTTGGGCCCACAGCAGACGTTGGCGTTGATGAAACGGCGTCAATATTGGCCCACGATTTGGACGTCGAGAATTGAGATTGGCAGCCCGCAACCGATTTCAGAATGGTCTGTGAGGACAGTCGACCTCTAAACATCTCAGCCCTGGTTCGTGTAGCCGGCAGAAATCTGTCACGTAGGTGACGTAGGACGATTTGACGGTCTTCTGCTCGTGACGTCACACGTGGACGACCCGACCTTGGGCGATCAGAAGTGGTGCCAGTTTGTTGTAGACGACCTTGCAAGTCATACCCAGTACGACGGCTGCATCGCATTGCTCTTGCGACGTCAGTAACTGATCTTCCCGCTTGCAACATGCCAACGGCACGTTCACGTTGCACATTTGACAATCGTGGCATTTCAAGTACCGTTAGAACTGTGGTTTAAAAGTGTTTTTTCAATTCTTGAGGCCAATGCAAACTTGCATATGAAAGAAAACTTCGATGCGAAGATCGCGTGATCGACTGCACGTGCCAACACCTGATTTGGCACTAACGTCATTTGCACGAGAATGGATGGGTTTGACGTTTTGCTATCGTTTTTCTAGAGTCGAAAGATAGGGATCCCATTTCGGATACATAGATGTATCATCAGAGAAAAAATTATTCATTATTTTTCCAATTACATTTTGTGAAGTTTCTTTTTGACTCAGTATATTTTGCCGATGATGAAATGTTGGCAAGTGTTTCGCCAAGTTTATTTGCAATTTTAGATTTGTCGGTTATTGAATTAACACCATCTTTAAGATGTGAACAGCAGAGTTTGAACCTTTGCCTTTTAGTCTCTGAACCATGTTCCACACCTTTAGACATAGGCGTGCGTGAATTTATATTGGAGACATACTTCCTCCAAGATTGTCGTTTGTTTTGTTCGAAGGTACGACGTGCCTTCGCATTAAGTATAGATTTAGATTTATGGACAGTTGGAAGATGACGGAAATAATGTTCTGCCTTTTCCTCGCTTTTCTGGCTTGTCTACAATCTGTATTGTCCATGGTTTCCGTACATGTGGAGTTGTAGAGGACTTTGGCATACACTCATCAGCTATTTCCTTTAAAACGTCAGCAAAAGTCTGAATGGGATCAGTTACGTCACTGGAGCATTCAGGTCGTAGTTTCGATTTACACATATTTTGAAATTCGGACCAGTTAGCCTTCGAAAAATTCCATCTTGTATGCGATGGAGAATCAGATGGAGTTATTTCTCACAGGATAGTTGGGAAGTGGTCACTTCCACAAAGGTCATTGTGAATAGACCAATCAAATTGATTGAGGAGGTTAGAATCTGCAAGACACAAATCCAGAGAAGAATAAGTGCCAGTTGCAGGATGCAGATAGGTGCTTAAATCATCATTATATGTACACAGGTCATTATTGAAAATAACATCTTCCAGTATTTTACCTTTAGTATAAGTGCTAGTACTGCCCCAGAGCGGGTTGTGACCGTTTAGGTCACCCATAATAACACAGGGCTTCGGGGAGTTGATCACAGAGTGATTGAAGATCGGTCTGCTGAAGTGCCGATGAAGGCGGAATATATAGAGAGCATAATGTAAATGCTACACCCAGAGTAAGTCGCACTGCAACAGCTTGGAGATTAGTGTTAAGTGCAACAGCACTGTGATAACATCCTGTCGTATAAGGATAGTAGAACCTCCAGTGGCCCTATCACCCAGAGGGAAACATAATGAACCAACGTAATGTAAGGTGTCACCCTGCCTGCTTTTAGGTAGGTTTTCTGTAAGCAGAATGCTGGTGGTTGTTAATCCTGAATCAACAACTGTAATTCATTGAAGTTGGTCTTTAGTCCTCTACAATTCCATTGGACAATACGTGAAGAAACTATGTCTTTGGTGGGTTGATGGGGGATCTACCCCTTGTCTATTTTGAGGGCGACAAGCCATGAGCCCTGTACTGTATGTTTTCAGAGACATCCATGTCTTCGAGAGATCCAAACTTATTGTAAATTTGGATTTTGTCTTCTACCCTTTTGAGGCTCTGCCACTATGGTATTTTCTTGAAGATCCATTGATTGGTTTGATTTGATTTTTCGATAATTGCTTCCCATTAATTCCAGATGGAAGTTTGGAAGTGGACTGTAATGATGATTGTTCCTGGGAAGATGGCCGAGATTGAACTTCTGTTCTAGCAGGTGTTGTTGATACAACGGTTTGCGTTGACTGGTCAGGAGATTAGACCTCGAGTGTATCCGTTTCAACCCATGTCAAATCAGTTTGGCATTGTGTTGATGAAGTGGATACAGTTGAAGTTACATTTTGATTCGTTTGTTCCCGTAACTGAAGCATAGGACTCATTTGGTTCTGGTGTGTGAACAACAAGCTTTTTGGCATCAACAAAACTAATATTCCTTGTGAATTTAATTTTATTAATTTCCATTTGTTGTTTCCAGATTGGATATTCTTTTGAAAAAGATGAATGAGTACCAGAGCAGTTGGTGCATTTTTATAGTTGCTATCACAATCTTCTGTAACATGGGTTTTTTCGCTGCAGTGAGCGCATGTAACAGAATTTGTACAGTTGTTTACACCATGACCATACTTTTGGCATTTAAAGCATCTCAATGGGTTGGGAATATAAATATCAACGTTGAGATGGCAATTCCCTGCTTTAATTGATTTTTGAGCAGTTGGATAAGAAAAATGGAATAGGTAGGTGTTTGTTGTTTTTCCGGGTTGTGAATCGTTTCACAAAAGTTACTCCTTTGTCTTTCATTTCTGTGACTATGTCTAATTCACTCATATCTGCAAATAGTTGATCCCGGTCTCTGACGATTCCTTTGCTTGTGTTTAAAGTTCTATGTGGAGATACCGAAACAGGTATTCCAACAAACAGCTCAGTTGACACCAAATTTGTGGATTGCTGTTTCCAGCTGCATTCGATGAGCAAAGAGCCTGAGCGCAATCGTTTGATCTTGCGGACCTCACCTGCAATACCATGTACACCCTTTGACACTGCAAAAGGGTTTAATTTTAAAGGTGATTTGTAAAGAGTCTCGAGAACTAGAAATCGAGGCCAGTATTCAATTAAGTTAGAAGGTCGTTGGTCGTCATCATCATTGTCCAATTGACGTTTGTTTCTGTTTTAGGGTTTTGTATTCCATAGTTTAGTGTAGAAGGTTCATCATCCGAGATCCCCACCCACCATGGAGTATCATAAAGACAATGCTAAAAAGGAAGTGGATATCCGACTTGCAGCACCAAGGGTACCAAGATGATATACTCCAGCAGAAAAACTAAATGTTTAATTATCCCACTGGATTGGCCCATGAGCCACCGCCTTCTGGGCATAGGACTCTAGGCAAAAGGAACAATTGATCTAGTTTTTAAGTCATTCAAATTCTGTGAACTTATTTGCCCAAAACAGCATCATTTATGTCAATCAAAAATTGTGCAATATAAAATAGAATGCACAGGGCTTGGCATGACTAGCCGATTGGTTGAACCGTGCCCATTCAACCACCTGTCTAGGTGAAGTAACGGTGTGTTGGGCAAAGGAACACTGTACCTGGAACCAGTGCCATCAACCACCACCTCCACCGACACAGGGGCACAACCCACGGCAAACAGGTTGGTGGACCAAATATGCCCCGGATCCACACGGGGGTTGAAGAGCGCTTAGCGTTACCCAGCACCAACCACGAGGAGGTGGCTCTTCACGGGTGCCAGATAACATAGATGTAGGAGTGGGGCCATAACAGCCAAGTGAGTTCTGTTGGCTTTGAACTGTATTCCTGTGGTTCTATAACGGCATATTTGCTTAGTATGGGAGGAAATCCTGAACTGATGCAGATCTTAGACACATAGCACGTATACCGAAGAGCATATGTATGGCACTGTAAAACCTTTGACACACACGAGCCAAGACTCGAATCCATGGTCACATTTCTCCGGCGTTCTAAAAGGACGCGCTTCTGTAGAGGGCAATGTCTGAGTAACTCTCCATTCCTGAAAAATCATAGAGCCGAGGCCCCGGAGGGGCCGAGGTACATTATTTCTAAGGAATGGAGAGTTACGAGGATATTACCCTACTTAAATTACATTCGAAGTATGGTCATTTTTTTAGTCAAATGTAATGCAAAAAATGCAAACTTTCAAGGTCTTACAATTTGAACTGGTACACATATGTTCCGCTTGGAAAGGCTGCGTGCAATTGGTATGTTTAAAGTTGGAACAAGACAAACCATTGGGGCTCGAACTCTTTATGCTTTACAATCAGTAATTTGCAGATTACAATCACGATATAACGTTCATAACACACGTCGATCTGGTCGACGAAGGGCGACAACTTACGCACCAGGCCGTTTCATCAAAATGGCTGTGTTACGAAACCGTGGTCAAAGTGCCTCTCAAATTGGATATGAACTTGACAGAGCTACAGGTGTTGTGAGAGTGGACAGACGCCTCGTCATCGGATATACAGATGGAACCTGCATGTCCACGTGATATAACACGACTGATGCAAGACGTCGTTGGTATGAAGTGAATGAATAAGTGACTTTAGATTTACGCCGTACTCAGCACTATTCTAGCTAAATAACCGAGTCTGGGCCAGACAATGCAGTGATCAACATCATGTGCATCGATCTACACAATTGGGATACGAATAGATGTGTCAGCCAAGCCAGCGAGCCTGACCACCCAATCCCGTTCTTCGCCTTTTACGACAAGCATTCGAACAAGAGAACATGATCACCTTACCAATATCTCGTACTCAGTCCAGACTTGTCACTCATCGAACATATCGAATCCGACTTTATCTTGAGAATAGAATCAGATTCACGCGACCACTGGCCAGTCATCTAGCAAAATATCTCACTCGTATGCCCGGGTTACACTGTTGAAGTATTTATCCTCATTAAAGACATAAAATATGAAAAGTCGTGACACCTTTCATTACATACCCCTTGCTTTTGTAGTAATATATTTGCTTCTGTTTCGGACTTAAACCGGTTTTGAAATTGTGAAGATTTGTGTCACATGACTGTTAAAATGGATGAATGAATGGATGAATACATTTAATCACGTAAACATAACTTACGTAAAATACCAAGTGTTCCTTCATCAAAACTTTTGCACCAAGAAGGTTTCCTGGATATTATGAATTAAATGGGAGAACTTAGCCTTGAGCTTCAGTTCTCAATTGAGCCACTTTTCTTTACATGTACTTTTCGGGTAAAGCAACACATATTTGTAAATATGAAATAAGTTGAACACAACGAACCGTCATACAGACAAACATCTGATACAAGTCATAGCATCTGCACTAAAGGATAACCATCATTTTAAAGAGCTCAGTAATCTACATATCGCGTTCAACCTCCTATCGAGGTTTATGAATGAAACAAATAGAAAAATGAATCTAATTATACACCTTTGTATGAAGCTACTGGAACTGCTTTGATAGGCTTGTTTTGTTCACGCTTATCATTACGCTAGACTTAACATATTCTAAATTTTAAATTCTAGGATCAATTATATAAACTGACAGAGCCAGTTATCACCTGAATACAGCTTACGTTGGCATGTTCATCACACAACACACCCAGGCAGACTAACATTATAATGAATGTTTTCGGAAGGGTGGTCACATTTCTCAGAAACTTGTGAAAACAGTTGATTGTTACACGTACCTCGGTGTTCAGTTTTATCATACCCTCAATATGAAAAAAAGTGTTTATGATCTCTCCCTACGTGCTAAGAAAGCTCTTTTCCAGTTAATACCGGTTATTTACAAGACTGGAATGTTAACACCAGGTCTATTTTTCAAACTTTTTGATGCCCAAAGACAACCAATTTTATTATATGGTTCAGAAATATGGGGATTTCAACGTTTCGATTGTTTAGAAAAAATACATTTATTAGCATGTAAAAGATTTTTTTGGGAGTTGGATCGTCAACACCAAATATTATGGTGTATGGGGAGTGTGGGAGATACCCACTTTACATAAATTCACAGATAAGATGTTTAAAATACTGGCTTAAAATTCTTAACATGCCTAACCATCGTATTCCAAAACTGTCCTATAATAGGTTGGCTCATTTAGATAGTATTGGCAAAGTAACTTTGGGCATCAAGTTTAAGATATTTATTATTTTCTCATGGTTATGGGTATGTCTGGTTAAACCAAACTGTTGGTCATATCGATGTTTTTATTAATGATTTTCGCAATCGAGCTATTAATATGTATCACCAGGAATGGCAATCACGTTTGAATAATAGCACACGCTATGATTGTTATAGGACATTTAAAACTTTACTACAACCAGAGAAAAATGTTTATCTGTACTTAGATGCCACGATTTAAGGTATACGTTTATAAAATTCAGACTAGGTTTGCTAAATTTAATGGTTAATGAAGGAAGAAAAATGTCCATCGAGAGGAATCAAAGAATCTGTCCATTATGCAAAGACGCAGTAGAAAACGAAATTCACTTCACCTTTATCTGTAATTAGAAAGAAATATATACCGGAGTATTACCTGTCAAAACCCCCGATGTAGCTTTTAAATCACTATTATGTTCTTGCAATGAACAAAATATTAGAAATCTGTCATTGTTTATAAAACACTCCAGTAAGTTAAAGAGATGAATTGTTGAAACATTAGTTACAACTTACTTGTAAAAAATACTTATGTACAACTCTGTAACTGTATATGGGCCGGAGGCCTTGAATACAATAAAATTTTTGTCTTGTCTTGTCTTGTCACTGATGATTCTGCTATACCTTCAGTTTTTACAGATTTGGATAAACCTCAAACATTAAATGAATATTTTGTATCTGTTTCAGATGTTACTGATGGGTGGCAAGACTTTGCCACCTGTTAGCCATCGCTGTGTTAAAAGTATAACAAATGTCATTAACACGTCACAACTTATTCTGGACTCACAAAAGTCCAGAAACTCTCCGCACTGTGGGTACTTTTGACAAGTGATTTGACCAAATTAAACCAGTTGTTATGAATATATGCCAAGGATGAAAAAATGGGAATTTTTTTGGCGGAAACTTTAGATTTAACTCTGCTCGCCCATGGGCCGGCCCATGGGCGAGAATGTTTAAGTTTTGCTCAGAATTCATGTTTTGGAGGTTGTAAAATGAATGAGTGTATGTTTATAAGCATCTTGACACAAAATTCAACTCATTTTTGACTTAATTCGACTAACCTCGGGCGATATTTAAAATTTCGCCCATGGGCGAAAAAATATGTTGGCCCATGGGCGAGAGAATGTTTAATTTCGCTCAGAATTCATGTTTTGAGGTTGTAAAATGAATGAGCGTATGTTTATAAGCATCATGACACATATTTCAGCTCATTTTGACTTAATTCGACTAAGTTAGAACGATATTATATTTCCCCCATTAAATTATATATTCTGTGAGACATGAAATGAAAAATAGTGAAACATTTTTTTTTGTCGTAATGTTGCATTGCCGTACCTTTACCCGTCGAAGAAGTCCTTCTCAAAGATATATATTCCGTTGTTTGGAGCAGGCCTATATGACTATTACGCCCCAGTGCTGCTAAACAACTCGTAGACCTTTAGTCTGACATAGACGCAGACCTTGCATGTTCAAGTTCACATCTGATAGGGGCCGAAAAAATTGAATCCAACATGAATGCAATATCTCAGTGGGTTATTGTTTTCCTAAGTAAGTGGAGGTCTTCTACAACATTGGAGACAAGTGGATCGCTGTCCTTCTAATATTCCCCGAACGGAAGCTCTACCCAGTTTAGGTACAATGTGCATGTTACAGAATAGTAGGGAATAGTCTTAAGACGTTTCAACTTTGACCAGGACTCTCCGAACTTGTAACAGCCGTTTGAGAGATCAAAAGAGAAAGGGTAGTGCGCGATGTATCTGACGGACGTATGTGGAGAACGTTTGAAGAATGTTACTGTATAAATACAATAATTGAAATACCAGTTATGTTTAAAAAGTACCCTCAATCTGATAGCCAGAGAGATTATTGTGAAAGATCGCAGTATTTATCTTCATAAACGGGCCAAGATAAAAGTACATGCCATTCATCCCCATATTATATCCCTTCTATAGACACAGGACATCGTTGTTACAGGTAGGGCAAACACTTTCTTCTATAGGTATCTGCCGGTTTCACGCTACATACATGTATTCAAATTATTGAGAAAACTAGCGACGCAAGATCTCCTCCATCACACATATAATTGTATACATACCCAGTGATTAGTGATAGCGTTGAAGCAACTTATTTTAAATTTTACGACAGACACTATCAGCTGCAGTAGTACTGCCATACCTAGCATCGTATTTATTACTCTCTTACATAAGGTGAAATATCACAGGGTTGTCATGGTAACGATAATTTGGCATACCATTTATTGTCTTACTCTCTTTCATCAGCGATTAGAATTTAAATCAGTTTTGAGGTCAGCATGTTAAGAGAAAAGAAGTTGTAAAACGAAAAAGTATTGTGATCGAATCTATTGGCCTTCCTAAAAGCAAGTTTCAAGCCACCTACATAAAACCTGTTTTCATGATAAATATCTGCTAATCCGTGGCATGATTCCGACCATATCATGAGCATGTGTTTGTGAATCATAATCAAATAGTGATGTTACAAGGCGTCCATGCCGCGTCAACAACACATGCAAACGCACGAGAATTGCAATACGAGCCCCTACACCAATGATTCTCCGTGACCTGGAGACACTTGTGATTGAGCGTATGTAGGGACGTAGTCTGTCATACAGACCCTGAAGCAAATATATCCAAGTCCACGCAAGTCTAGAAAATGTGGCAAGTCTAGATTTCCACAGCTTCAGGAGAATGTCTCAGGGCCCCTTTTTAGTATTTCTCTTTACTATGAACTTTTTTCTGTAAAATATGTTCATTTCAGAGACCAGTTGTTCGTCTAGTAAGGACGGGTAGAAGACAAAAAGACAAAATGGATACTCGTGCTGTCATACTTTTGAATTATATGTAAACATTCGTTTTTGTCTCAGGATAAATGTATATTTTCCAGTTTCAACCAAATGTACATTCGAGGATATCGAAATCTAGGTTAAGCTTATTTGAATCATATTTACAATTAAAAGACCCAAACAATGGTCTGTTGTCCAAATTGTTGGTTTTCCATACTTTGTCCCAGTCTGTATCACAGTCACAGACCGATATTATTTGCCCTTCTGTCCAGCCCTTACTGTAATATGTATATTGCAATACTGTATATGTTGCACATATACTACACAACGTATTATGCATGTAGTCAATGCTATGCTAAACAACGCCCACTCGTATTCAAGATTACACCTGGTTAGAGATGCAAATAAATGTGTATTCGTATGTGCATTTTTTAATGAAATGAGGAACCAAGCAAGCAAAATCATAGTATGCATAAACATCAAGTTGGTACACTGGGACTCGTTAATCATCGGAGGAAGCTCACAGTTTACTTGTATGGACGATCTATTATAAGTACGTGTTGTTTGTCTGTAGTAGACAGAACCGTTACATAGCATGTAGAGCACGGATACACTGCTCGTGCATCCCACACACTCACGTGCACGTGCTTCACAACATTCGCAGCGCGTTCACCGTTAACATCTGGCGGTGCGTGTCACTGACTGAAGACGTGAAGGGAGGCATTGACAACTTCATGAGCACATATTATCATATTTATCTAAATCATATACATTGTTCATTTTACATCACATGTGAATCTCTCTGCAAAGCGCAATGTTACTGTAAACAACAACACAGTTTTATGTACAGTTATACTGATGTTAACATATGTAAAGCATGGAGTCATGATGACTATCGACAGTAACTGTTCATGCGAGAGATCGTGCAAGGGCATTATGGGTATTTCAAACAAGTTATCTCATGACTGTAATAGTATTCATTTGTCTTGACTCAGACTAATCACCACCTTGAGTTTAGTAGATTTTGCACACTTCATCGAAGTGCTGTTGGCCACCTTCTCGCCGTCCCGTCCCCATCTTAATGAGGATGCATGACCCTGCTGGTCACCCATGACGCCTCAACTTTCCTTATACAAGACCAGTTGGCGGGCCCTTCGACCTTGCCCTGCCTCGGGTCCGGTAAGATCTTCATTGATAATAAATCGTGTCAACTGACAAGTTGAAAGCGCTTCTCCTAAGGTCCTCATATAGCTTCCCCGTCCTCGATTACGATTTGTGAATCTTAAATCTGAATCCTATATGTGTTATTCAGAATGGTTGCATTGTATTCTCACTTCAGAAACAGTTTTAAAAAGGAAGTAACAAACTATGTTTTTTCAATGGCAATGCTAGAAAATTAAAAATTTTATATATACACATACTTCACTTTCCGAATGAAAGCATATATGAAATTATCTGATGTGTCCATATATGAGAAAACAACCATAGGAATGTGCTTGATGTTTAACAAATCATGTTCTGGTCACGTGTCCTCGTTGATCATGGAGTGTCGGTTTGTTTGGCTAGTGGTTAAAGCGTTCGCTCGTGGATCCGGGTTCAATTTCCCATATTTGCATAATGTGAGGCCACCCCCGAGATATTGCTGGAATATTACAAAAAGCGGCGCAAACCACACTCACTCGCTCACTGGTTGATTACAGAGTAACAGCATGCTACGAGATTCCTTCTTATCCTTTATTTTCATATCTCCTTTGTAACTCTGTAATCTTGCATGAAAACGCATTTAGATGATATCAGCTTTTACTCGACATTATTGTAACATGCAATTTGTATAATGTCTCTATATGGTTCATACACGGACATGGGCGACGGCGAAAATAGTCGGGGCTGCATGAAATACAATTTGACAGTGTCGGTTATAATGAAGTGAGTGGGTGAGTTTAGTTTTACCCGCCATTAGCTAAAATGGGCTTCATTATAGTAATAACTATTTGGGGAATCGAACCCGGGTCTTCGGCGTGACGAGTGAACGCTTTTAACCACTTGGCTACTGCACAGCCCAAGTAAATAATGGATGAACGTTTGTCAAGTTATATTTATTAATAATACCATTTGGCAAGGCATTACATGTACTTGACTTCATACTCATAGGGCATATATGGAGAGATTATTCATATTGGTCAACCCATTTCGATCGTTATTAAAAGTCATTACTGCAAAATTTACACTAGTCTTCCATGTTAAAACATATGTCTTTTAAACACAGCTTCTATACCGAGCTGATTTTCTTTTGCAGTCACTTCACGTCCCACGTCCAGCGATGACATTGGCATTGTGATTTACACCAGCCATTAATGTTAAATAGCTGTCTTTGAAACACAGAAAGTATTCCGAGCTGATTTGCTTTTTCAGTCACTTCCTGTCCCACGCCCAGCGATGACATTGGCATTATGTGATCTGACAATGGAAAAACAAATGGAAGTTCTTGTGCTTATTTACTCTTTGAAGTGTAGCGTTTCTACAACTTAACACATGTTAAATGATAACATAATAGTGTATAAAAGAGAACCTTGCTTTTTAATTTGGTTTGTAAACCACTGACTGTTTTACTATTGAACACTCTACTGAGTGCATGTTGTGACAGCAACCATCTGTCGTCGAATATCTCATAAAGCGAGAGAGCGCCAGTGAACGCCTGTGTTTGTTCGTGCTGGTCTTTTCCTTTGGAAACATGAATCAATCAACGCCCCTGTAAGGTGTTTATGTGATAAATCACTGTTGAGTCACTCACTCCAACATCGCTGGGAGTTTTAAAACTCTTGTTACCTTTGATCGCGCAGTGAATATCGAAGATATTCAGTCGCAGATGATATTGTGATTCTAATTCATAACGCAATTCGTGTTGAACATGTAACGGATATTACTTCAAACGTTTACACGCGCACCACCTCCTGTACAAACTTGATAGAGAACGGTTCTCCGTGAACGGTTCTATGTTCATGATAATCCTGTCTCTTACAGTAACATGTAGAGTTTCAAGTTAGGGTTTAGTACTACGAAGCGTAGTAGGGCCACGGTGAAAAAAATGTTTGTTCTCACTCATCTCCTACTACGTAGGGACTTAATATCTCCTACGCTAGTATATTTTCTTCTCCTACGTAGGACAAATTATCCCCTACGTAGTACTTAAAATCTCTAAGTATATACGTAGGAGATGAGTGATATGGCATTAATAGACATTAATCTGATATGGTCGACTTAGATCCGCAGATATATATATATATATATATATATATATATATATATATATATATATATATATATATATATATATATATATATATATATATATATATATATATGTAACATAATCCGTTTAACTGTAATCACTTCTCCCTGAAGATAAAAAGTGGAACATGTTGGAAGATCCGTGTCGTGTGATTATTTCAGAAATTCTTCTTATATATGTACTTCTGTACGCTCGGTATTCT